>NW_017259213.1:314137-319089 GCF_001594045.1 Atta colombica | reverse complement strand
TTTTTCTTTTTTTTTTTTTTTTTTTTTTTTTTTTTTTAAAGATGTTTCACTGTGCGGGAACGATTCTTTCTACGACAGAGAGAAAAACACTTCCTCCTTTCCCCCGCAAAACCATTCGCGTGGTTTATCATCACACGCCCTTTTCCCTCGAAGTCATTGTGCCTCCCCCTCGTGAGTCATCGATGACTCTCGTATCCGCTGACTGCTCGTGTTCGCCGCGCGCGGATAACGGCGCGCGAACGGAGTGTTAGCGAATGTAAATAGCGTGGCGATATTATCCTCCAGACCACTCAGTCTCTCGAGGCTGAAAGGGTCAATCACAGAGGGAGAATTCCCCCTGAATTCCGATGTCCCCTCGCGTTTCCGTCGCTTCGGCGACGGCTCGACCGATAGATCTCGACTGTTGTCCCTCTTCCGAGAGGCTTCTGGAGGCTTCGTTCTCTCCGCGTGAATCAAGAGTTTTCCGTAGCGGAAATCCCGCGGACGTGACGGGCGTCCGCCTTTCCCTCGCTCTCTTTCTCTCGCTTCCGCTCGAGAGATTCGCGGAGCGCGAACGGGATCCCGCGAATTTCCCAGCTGGTGACAAAGTGTCACAGCGAAGGTCGTGACGAGTAGACACGTGGCACGCGCTTACGTATCTATTTGGTCGTGTATTGATTCGCCACGCGCGTCCTCTAACAAGCGTACAACACCGCCATGTTGGATACCGAGCTGATGACAAATCCGATCCGCTTCTCCAGACTCATCTCGCAGATCTTGTCTTACGGCACCGTGCTCATCCGTGTACTCAAATAGCAGTGGACTTACGGTAATAGCGGACACGTCCCTGAGATCGTTTGCTCGCGCGCGGCAGCCGCGAGAGAGGAGTAACGTCATCGCGGTAGCGTTGCGTCGCAATTGGAGCCCATCGTATCCGAAGAGGGTCCATCGTATTGTCTTAAACGAATATATAAGCTTATTCTTATATAATCATTATATAACTCCAAAAAGATCTTTTTTTTTTAATTTTCTAAAGTTGGGCTTCCTACTTTTTCTATTTTTTTTTCCTCCGATACAAAGATCTTTCCATTTCACTTTGAATACATATAGAGATTATGAAGTAAAAAATTCATTTGAAATAATATATTGCAATTTGTTGCCGAAAAATAACTCTTTAGAGTATCATGGCCGTTCAAAGAAATAATTAATCTCTACTTTTATTTTTTATAAGGAATAAAAGATTTGTTATGTTTGAATGCAGAGCGAGAGAAGAGTATAAAACACGGAGAGAGCCCTGTAGAGCCAATAAGCAGCTGCAGGGACGAGCATGGCTTTGTGCCAACGGTTGGCCGCTGGGGCAGCGAATGGCCGAGTTGACTCGAGACGGCTGAGATATGGTGCCAGCCACAGGGGCAGGCACGCGGGCCCTGGATCAGGGGTGTTCCGCTACCCCTGCCGGTCTGGGCCCATTACGAGTCACCAGCCCTGACCGTCTCCACGGTCGAACAGTATGAGGAATTAGCAGGCAGCGTTGAACTTGAAACGCAACGCTTATTGCGTGAGCATCGCTATGACACTATTGGCAATTTCCTCAGGTATGTGGATACAGTTTCTCATTTTATCATTATACTCGTATTTTGCAAATAATAAATCGCAATGTCGATTGTACAGGTTCTACAAGGACTACACTGCAAGTGGAGAAAGTGTGCTGGATCGATTCTACCGGAAATATCAGCCACTGATAACACACGAACACCATACTTGCGTCGGTCTTGGATTTGAATTATTACATCGATTAACAGGATTGAACAAGCGATTCCCAGGAATAGCAAGTGGCCTCTATTTAGTATCTTGTGAAGAAGTAAGAAGTGTTTTTCATGTCCTTATTTTAATACAATAATATACATATAGTTGTACTATTTAATATGATATTCAATAGCTGTTGGAAAAACAATTCTTTTGTCAATCAATTATTTGGAATATTTTTTTAAATTTATTGAAACCTGTAATCTGTTTTTTTAGTTGAACTTCTTGCATGATTCATCTTGTTTTTCTGTTTTTTACATTAGAGAAAAAAAAAAGAGAAGACGAACCATGTAAGAAGTTTAACTAAAAAGACCAGATCTAATATGTTTAAATTGCTTTATGAGAAAAAAATTGTTTTTTTTTTTTACAGACGATTGGTGATATCGCCGGCTATGTTGGCGGTCCACCAGCGGCAGATAGCGGCGAAAAGGAGCATGTACTAGTGTGCCTGAAAATCGAGATTGGCGGACGTCGCGGCGTCATGCTGCTCGATCCCGGTTACCATGTAGCACGCGTTATCACTGTGATGGCCGATAAGTTATACCCTCATACAGGCTGGTTCACACAATCCGATGAACCGACTTGTAAGAAAGAGTACAACTACTGTTTATGTGCCGATGATCCTGATTATGTCGAGTGGCATGAGATAAAAACTCGACCTGGTGCCTTGGAAGGGGTGCAAGTAGCTCTCATTTATGTGGCAAGGCCATATTTAACTGCCATTGACGTTACAGAACGGAGAAATTTGGTTTATAACCAGAGAAGTCTCCTTGCCAGAGATACTAAAGGTCACGTTACCGCCGGCATATATTTCCCCGTTATATTGGATATGAACAATACACAGACCTTCACAATTTTCTACCAGACTGGTAACGGGAAGAAGCGAGTCAAGATGGCATTCAATAAGTTTCACGGTTCGCGTAAGGTATATAAATATATTTCTTGAGATTAATCTTGAGATTAAATTCAGAAATGTCTTCGGGGATATCTTGAAATTTACAATAAAAATATTTGTTGCAGATAAGTCCTGATACCGAGGAAATGGAGATGATAGCGGAATGTGCTCGACAACTCAATATTTCGCAAGATATCCTGCAAGATATCCTCTCTGCTTTAGCCACTATCATGAATGATTCGTCATTTTTGGCACAGTTGTTGGCTATCAATGCAAGAATTAACACCTTAGCAGAGGACAATTAACAAACAGAAGTCACTCCAATTAATGGAGCGTCGACACAACATCACGTTTTATTATTTCTTTTGCCCGCTTTCCTCTTACGTTCTTTCTTTTTTATTATTTCTCATAGCTTATTCGTTCTTTTATTTGTTTTAATCATGCTTTATTACGACGCTACATTTGCATATATATAAGACGAGTCATGCAATCTTGCAAACTCTTCATTTTTTGTTGTAGATTTTTTATTCATGGAAATAATGAGATAAATTATAAAGATTAAAGATTAATATAAAAATGATTTGAATTTATTTAAGTAATTGTCGCAAAAGTACAATCATATTTTTGTGTCAATTCATTTTATTTTGCATATAAGATCATCAATTCTAGATGATTCACTTAAAATGCATGATTCAGCTTTTATAGCAAAGCGTCGCTTTATAATAAGACTTGTAAAATGTTTTCGACAATTCCGATATTATTTTGCATATGTAATTCAATGAAAACATTAACAGATACGATCAAATAGTATGATCTACAACACAAACACGTATAATTTTAAATCTGACAATTTTTTTTTATATATTTGCTTTTTTTATGTAGAATACAACGCGAAGTAAAAATCAAATTGTTGTAACTAAAAAGTTTTTAAATATTATTTTGTTTTTAAATATTATACTATCTTAGATTTTAGTTTTCAACATGTAAGCTTTTGGGTTCTATGGTAATGTAATAGATCGGTGTGGTAATATTTTCATTGAACAATATTGGCACTAATGCAGTTAATAGATTACTATTTATGTAGAAAAAGGACTGCACTAAAATCATATTGGTACAAGGGAACTATTCTTGTTTTATTCTATCGCGTGCGCGAGTTTGTGCTGCATGTCGTTTCTTCTTTAGAATAATGTAATATGTATCTTTCAATTATACACTAAATTTGACTTTATTTGAATAAATTGTTTGACTGGAAAAGTAATATATTGATAGAATACCTCACCTTAAAAAAAAAACCTTTAAAGTTATGGATATCTTTCATCGATAGGAGAAAAATGAAACATGCAAGGTCTAAAAAATACATTTAAAACAACAAATTTATTATTCCCTTTATATTTTTTAATATATTTAATTGTACAATAATGAAACTAACAGAAATTCATTACCTATCAATGTACGTGACACATTTTCGATTATATTTTAAAAGATAGAGTATATATGAAAATAAGATATGAAAACTTTAGTAGACATCTTTAATTAATGGTAAAATCTGAGCTACATCTTAAATGCTTCTTTTATCTATTTATTTCCTTCGTGTTTTCAACACATAACTGAGATTCTATTGATCTATTTAAATAAATATTCGTATACAAAAGAAAAGAAAGAACGTTACTCTGAACTTCGCTGAGCACTTAGTTTACATAGCTATATCAATAATAATACTTCTTGTAAGTGAACAAGATAATTTTTAGAAAAAATAATTGCAAACTTTTTTTGAAACATCAACGTTATGAAAGAAAATATATTTCTAGATTGTTTAAAGTAAACCTCGTTATATGAGGTTCCGTACTAGGTATAGAGTAAAGTTCAGTAAAGTACATTTACGGATAATAATTGGAGATATTCTAGTTGTCACTAGCAGGAGCAGCGTGACGCTTATTACTAACTTGTCTATCTGGCTTATGTTCGCGTTTTCGAGATCCTGATGTATACGGTGACGTCGATGACGCTTCGGTTTTTGAAGACGTTGCGGGTTCTGAAGACTTGAAGCTGTAAGCATATAAATCAACATTATTATGTTTTACATAACATAATAATTAAGAAGAGACAAGTCTGAAGAAATTGAAGCGCATGAAGATTCCAATAATGATAAAATTATTGCAAAATTGTGCAACGTTTAGATGCAAGAAAAAAAAAACAAAAAAAATATAAGCAAGCGAATCATGCTCTTATTCTATAATAGTGTGAAATTTGTAGCGTGAAAACTGTAGCGTGT
>NW_017259213.1:308776-314037 GCF_001594045.1 Atta colombica | reverse complement strand
TCTAATATTAATAATAAATTATATCATAATTATAATATTAAATTATAACTGATACTTACATAAAAACCTAATACAATCCTAATATACAGCTACTATACCTAATATACCTGTTTACAGCTACTAATATTTAGAGTTTAGTCTATAACTCTTAACGACTGTAACTGTACAGTTATAATCTTTAAGAATTGCAGAGTAGGCCCCTAATATATTAATATCAACTAGGATTGAGTATATGTAGATATTGTCATTAAATTGGAATCAGGGTGCTTCCCCATAAAAGTCGGAATTTCGGAAAAGTAATACGACCAATCACAATCATTTTTAGCGTATTTCTACTAACAAATGATTCTAATTGATTATATTACTTTTCCGAAATTCCAACTGTCATGGGACAGTACTCTCATTCTGTAACTTAAGCGTACAAAAACGTAATATTATTTCTTTTTATTCTAATATGATAGAATTAAATCGATTGCTCTCATTCCAAGTATATAATACACTTTCATACACTTTCTAATATCGAGATAGATATTAAAAATATTACTATTCGAAACATGTTAAATATAAGTGTTTGTAATTACAAATTAATACTGAAATTGAAATAAACAAAAAGAAATAATAGAGTGAAGCGCAACGTACTTACGTTGCATAAGCGTCACTGGTGTATACTATGCTTTTAACTTATTAATATTTGCGGCTGTACCTGCAATACATACACAAGACGGTATATTCTGTATCAATCTTAGCAGATTCGCTGTATTATGAATTACGTATTTCACATCTTAATTTAAATACGATTAAGGCTATAGCATTGATAATAATATTGATAAATATTATTATCTAAGAATAAAATGCACCATAAACTAATGTTTAAAAAATGATGACATTAAATCATAATTTTGCATTGTAACAATAAACATCTCAATGAAAATTACACCTTTAGATAATGCAATAGAGTATAAGAATAATAATATTCCTAAAAAATGTCTCACCAATATTTATTGACGTTCTTATTTCAAGATTGCCTTAAGTAATATCTTAAAATGCTAATCTGATTAATTCGACATCTTAAGATTGACAACAGTCTTAAATATAAGCGCAAACTATAAATATCGGTTTTGAAGTATTATGTTTTTTATAATAGATACTACATTAGCATAAAACTCGATTGCAAAAGAGATATTACTTGATAATAATTGCGAAATATAAATATTAGAGATTGAATATTATTATTTCAATTTACTATTTATCTATAAGCACTGCAATTCTTCTTTGTGAAAAAAAAATGTTAGATATGTACATGTATGAAATAGCACATTTGAAGCTGCGATAAATTATGAAATCATCTCATCTACTCATTACATACACTTATTACATATATAAAACAATAAAAATCTCAATTTATTTCATTTAGGCATAAATTTTGATATAAGTTATAAATTTTAATCTTTGATATAGTTGACAGAAATTAAACTTACCTTGAAGAGGAAGGTGTACTTTTTACTTTCAAAGGATTTAAGGACCTTACAGCACGTCTAGCAGAAGGAAACCATCTTCTATTAGAATGTCGACTACAAAAGCACAGGACAACAAGACTAATGTAAATAAAAGAAATAAGAAAAATATTCCAGCAAAGAAGCAAATAACAGAATACAAGATAACAGAATAAAGGATAAAATAATAGAGAATAAAGTGATGCTATAAAGAATAAAATGATGCTATACGTATGAAAAGAATATTTTATAAATTTAAATCATTCTACATATAAATAATGAGCTATTTCTTTTATTTGCAATGAAAGAAGAGAATTACGTAAAATATATATACAAACTCTGAATTTCAAATATAATATCATTTTTCTTTTTCTTATTATTAGATCTGATTTTTCCATATAATAAAGTATAGAGTGCCTGCAAAAGTCCCGGACTGCCTGAGTAATTTCTGAATGGTTCGAGATATAGGATTGAAATTTACAGGGATATAACGGGATCATAAAATCTATCTTAAACCTCAAAAATACCCACCTTAATATTCCCTGGAAAAAGGGGGACTGAAAATCTTAAATGACATATGGAGTCGAGTGAAGACTCGTTTAAAAGAACTTTTTGAGGTGAGAACAAGCAGACCGATCAAGATCTCTATGATTTTTTTCCTTAGAATTATGATCATTTGAACATTATTATTCAGAAGAAAAAATTATCCTATATCTCGAATCATTCAGAAATTATTCAGGGACTTTTAGTGGTCACTATATAGTAAAGTATATACATAAAAAATTATAAAAATAGATTTTGCTGTGTATAAACAATAAATATACATGCTTTCATAACAATATATATTGAAAAGCAAACATGCATATATTGCATATATTTATTTTAAAACTACATACAGAAACAAAGAAGATATGTAATATAATATAATAAAAAGTATGGCCACACATGATGAAATCCCGTATTTCCATTTATTATTTTCTGGTGAGTCTATATCCAGTTCATATATCTGCTGTGCAAATATAAAATTTGTCAATGTTTTTTATAAACTATTATTAATAATTTGTTAAGTATTATTAATAAATAAAATAATGTCATGATCAAAATTTAACAAAATTAAAAATTTAATATTAAAATATTTACTAAAAATTAATTTTAAAATATTTACTAAAAATACTTCGTAGAATATTCAATTAATATTTGCACTCAGATTAATTTAAGTTAATAAATATGTACATATAATTGATATTACATATAATTTATATAAAAAATTATTTACATATTTCATTAAGATTAAGAGTGAGGCTTTTTCGTCTACTTCTCCTAATAATGCTTATGTTTCTGAACACATGTTGATTAAACACATGTTGTTATATATTTAAAGGTTGTGTTTGTACTCTCAAGGAACAATTATGATTGTATAATGTATAAGAACATCATTACAAAGAAATATTGTTATTGTAAATTGTCGTATTACTTTAATATGAAACTGACGGAATTAGCCTCTCTCTGTCCTAACATTTTTTTTTTTTTGATTATAATAATGTAACACTGCACATGCTAAAAATATTGTGAAAAGTAATTAGATTAAAGATTTGAAAAGTGTAAATGTGAAGAAAGTGAAAAATTATATTATGAAATGTATTATCAGTATAGGTATCATGCAATTTTATAACGAATGCAATAAAAAATGAATGTTTATATACTCCTACCTTGAACAAGATTTTACTTGAGCATGTATATATTTTAGCCATTCTGTTCTCTAAGATACTGACCTTGTTGGTACATCCGTGGCAGATGGTAAAGCTAACTGTCTCGGAGATGGATGATTAGCCCTGACATTACTAGCCAAATTTGTATCACCAATTGCACCAGCAACACGACGCGTACGTGTTTCCCACTCGCGATTGAAACTGTCTGCTTCTTCTATAATAGATATAAAAACAATTTATATATATTATATAGAAAAAAAAAGATTTTCCTTTATATGCTAAATTAAATTTTTAAGCCAGAAAAAGAATCACCTTCATCAAGATTAATAAACTCCTGTCGTTCTTCTTCATCGCCTTGCACATTTCGCTCTCTTTCGAGGATATGTGCCCTCTCACCAATGTGATGACCAATAGCCATTTTTCTGGTTCCAGTACGAGAATCGCTTACTGTTTTTTTGGTCTCTTTTATGCCACCAGGTGCCATTCTTGTAGACATAGTCTCCTGATAAACTTGTGGCCGACCATCAGGACCACTGGACATAGTCATTACTGATTGGCTCATGAATGAATGACAGTTTCCATTACTTGCCATGTTGTTCTATACATTAATTTGTGTTAAAGTTAAATGTATTTGTAATGATAATTTTAGATCATTAATAATAATTATTATTAATAACTACATTCTTAACTATCTACTTAACTATCTTCAATTATACTTACAAAATCAAATGATCTTCCAAAATGAGGATCAAAGAGGGAAACTGGCATATCATTAAATCCTCTACCATAACGTGGCACAAGTGCATTTTGTCCCATCATCTCGAATGGATCAGAGAACATAGAGTTCATCATAGAGTTCATTTGCCTCATAGTATGCATGGACGACCTGATCATAAATAACAATCCATAATTCATATATTTTCATTTTTAAATTTCTGAATTTGCATATTCATGTATAATAATTTTTTTAAGACACATTAAGAAAGAAATAAACATGAAATCTGACTAATCAATTCAAGAATAATTCCAGGATATTCCAGATAAAAATTCTGATTTTTCCAGAATTTATCCATCGATTAATTTTTATTATTTAAAGCTCCCGAGTACTCATCTCAGCCATATTGAATCATGACATATGACTGAAGTGAAGAATGACTATTCAGGAGCCTTAATTGATTTTCATCGATTTGCACAATATTATATGCTTTATATTCAAGTTATAATTTTATATGAATGAATTAAAACACTAACAAATTTGAAACAATATTATTTGTTGTTTTATAAATATCAAAAAAAAACATTGTGTCAACACAAAAGATTTTTTTTCTATTTTATTTTAGAGATTAAATCCAAATTTTCTATTGTAACTTATTGCACCTTTAAGAAAGAACTTATACCCAAACACAACTTTTTTTTATTTCTTTATTTTTTCACGCTCTAATTTTTTTGGAATGAAAGAATGATAAATTCTAGGCCAACCATGAAATTTCAGAGGTTTTCTAGAAATTTTCGAGAATACATAAAATTCTAATATAATTCCAGAATCCAAAGATTCAAGGACTGTTGGATACTATGATAAAAGAAAATAAACATGATATATGAGTCAATTGCTATAGAAATCTGTTTTAATAACATTAATTATATTTAAGGTCAGATGACAATTTTGAACAATTTTGAAATATGATACAATTTCAAACAAATTAAGATTCTACAAATTTAAATCTGATTTTTATTTTCTGTTTAGTACTCTTCAACATCCTCTATAAGTACAATGACAGAATTAAAAATCAAATTTGAACCTTTGAAAATTGGATATTTTTATTTTTTAGAATTATATCATATTCAAAATTGTAATATCTTATTCTTAATAGTCATAAATAATAAATAATACATGACATTATTATATATTTTTTCAGTAATTTAATATTATATATTATTTTTTTCTGGATATGCTAATATTTAATTCTATAATTACAAGTCACACTTAAAAACATAATTATAATCATAGTTATAATTTTTTGTTTTTGAATTTATAATGCAAAATATTTTTAACAAATTG
>NW_017259213.1:291117-308676 GCF_001594045.1 Atta colombica | reverse complement strand
TATATATATATATATATAAATATATTTAATCGTTTGCACATATTAAAGATCGGACATGCCCATTAAGAATTTGATTTTGTAAAGAGATGAGAATTATGCCTCTAACTTAAATTTCTTTGAAACTTCAAACACAGTCATAATGCTAATACATTTGACAGATCCATTAAGAGCCATTGCACTTCAAATAGAACTGCGGAATAGTATGTATACATATCCAAATGAAATCACGACGGAGAACTCACCCAAAGATGTTAAAAAGATCGTCATCGCCCATGAATGATCCGAACAACGACATTTTGTGAGATGTCAGGATGCTCGGGAATTCGAAAAATTCAACTGTGCAATCAATAGAAAATGGGTTTTTGACTCTACACGTCAGACACGCGAAAAACGAGAACGAAGAGAACAGCCGAGAATCGTACGCAAGCTTGAGCGCCTTTCTACTCTCGTGGAACTTTCCAGAACTGATCCAGATATCGGGTGATGCAATGAATGACGAAATATATGTAGATGAGACATATGGGTTAATGTTGGATGCAACATTAAGGTACATTTTCATAAACCACTTAAATTAGAAGCCCTATGATTAAAGTCTAGCCACGACATAGCCTCGTCGATGATTGGTCCGACATTTTTCTACAATTCACCGCAATTTGAAACGTATGTACAATACATATCTATTTTGGCCATGTTTGTATATTACTGCCAATTAACTGTCAATATTGAAAATCTATTCCCATTATGTGTATTATACTGTATTAACAACGGGCAGTAATATAGGAACATAGCTTGGATCCCATACAGCACAGAACATGCAGCAATATTGCTGCAATAACGCTGCAATAATGCTGCAACATGTAGTATAGGAAATGCATTTCCTATCATGGAAATATATTTTCATTTTACACTATACAAGTCGTTTTATAGTTCAATTTTTATTTTTATATTAAAAATCTGTAAAAAAATCTGTAAAAAAACAGAAATTATCTTATTCACATCAAATATACAAATACATCGATCACATAATAAATAAATAAATAAATTCGATAAATCATTTTTAGCAGTTTAATTGCTTATCATCTTATTCAATGATGCATTAATTGTATCTAAATTCAATATACAAAATTTCATATTTAAGTTTAATTTCATATTTAAGATAAATAAATAGCTAATAAAATGGCCAGCAAATAATAGATTAATAAATTTTTTATTTAAATATAAAAATGGATATATTAATTATTATATCGTAAAAAACGGCTGTTTAAATAAAAAAGTACTGTATAATACTGTACTACATAATGTTAGAAAAAATTATATCTTTATATTATTATTATTGTAACAATTAAAAAATTATATTTAGTTTTGCAACGTTTCTGAAATATCACAGGCATAATACTAATGGATGTATAGTTGTAACATATCTGTTCAAAGATGTTGCGAAAGAGGTAGAACACATAAAAAATATAATTAATGTTAAATATAATAGTAATGTACAAATAATGACATCTATATATCTTTATAATATCTTTTTAATAATACTGTAAAATATTATTTTTATTAGCTGAAATAATACTAATTGCTCTAATGATATATATTTATTCTAATAAATTTTTTTTATATAAAAATTACAATTACTGGAAGTTCTATCTATATGTCGTCATATACTACTGCAGTAGTAACACTACTGGCTCAGCATTGACACTATTGCGTATCAATAATAATATTATTGCAGTAGCAGTGACACTAGTAGTATTTTTATACTTCCAAATGGATATTGAAAACTTGTATAATAGATTAACATTTAAATTTCATTAATTTAAAAATCGAAATCATTTCGATATCGAGTTAGAATTAGTTTAGTTAAACTTTGATAGAATCGATGATATTTTTTCTTGAGTTCGTGCTCATTTATGGTAAGAGACATTATTCCCTGAAATTCCTCAATATAAAAGTGACGTAATAAAATTATATTAAATAAACTACAAAGTACAAATAAAAATAATGTTATTCAGCAGAGTAGAACAATAAAATAAGTTACAAAGAATTACTAGAAGAAAAGATGTAAACTTTATTGACAGTTGTAAAAAATGTTCCGATTCATATAAAAAAATTCCACAATTTTCTAAAAAGTTATAAAATTATTTATAAATTCTGAAAAATTTTGAGAAAGCTTTTATGATTAGACATATTGCAATTGTCGAAATGAAATCGAAAAAAATGTCGATTTGAACAAAAATATTCAAAATATAAGATGATGTATCACAAATTTATATCAAAAATATTAAAAATGTATCAAACTTTCTACACATTGCACTCTCTACATACATAATTTTTTGTTACTCGAAAATGTTGAAATTTCGATGCAAGTTTCGAATCGACAACTTTTTCATCATAACGACATCTTTTCGACGAACTATTTCTGGGATATTACTGACATTTTACAGGCATATTGTTAATTTACATCTTTGCAATGTTACATTGCAATCTGCAACATTGCAGCAATATTGTTTCAACTTCTGTGTTTTTCAATCCAATTGCATCCAATTGAATCCAATTAAATCCAAAAAAAGTAGTTCACTATTTAAAATGTGCATTAAGATAGAAAAAAATTTTATTCCATTTTAATCCAAAAAAATTTTATTCCATTTTAATCCATTCTGATTTGCTGGACTATTAGATATATCCTTGTACAAGAAATTTTGCATTAAGCAATTCTGAATTGAATCAATCGCTGAATCGCTGAATTAATTGCTGTTTGATCGAAGTCGCCCATAGATACGCGAAGACGAACAAAATGGCGGATTCATTGGAAAAATTATTCGTCACACGAGAAAAGGATTTTATCAAACAAAATATCCTTCATGCGAAACGTTCTTATCCGGCAGAGCCCAAACAACGATCCGTCGATACTCGTTATGGCGATACACATGATTTAAAGAGGAGCGGATTACTTCCGATTTATGTGCACAAAAAAGTATGAGTATCACGTGTACAGAGCAAGATATTCCTGCTGCTCGCTTTTCATGTTATTTTTCACCGTTATGGATAATTATTTTTGGCTTTTAATAACGCTTTCTAAATTGATTTCTAGCTATTTTTTAAAAATCGCCTTTGCACGTATTTATATAAATCGTAATCAATTAGTTGCGAGCATTAATTATGACAAGTTTTAGTTATGAAATAATAATTGTAGCTTATCAGTAAACATCAAAGAACAATTACATCAATGTTATAATTTTGTACTCAACAATGTAACTATCATGCAGCATACATGTATTATATTTAATGCGCTCAGACGTCTCAATTTTAGTAAAACAGTCCCGCATCCGGGATGCTTGTTTCGCTGTCTTGTCAAATATGTCAAATGTCCCGATTGTAGCAAAAAAAAAGATTTCGCTGAAAAATATTTTATAAATATTTTGCCAAATTATAAAATCATAGAATGTGTAATATTATCGCTTCCAGGAAGTGATGCAGCAGTTGAATGAATTTTTTCTCTGCAATGAACAAAGAATGGATAACGGAGAAACTTTTATTTTGAATTTATATTTTAAAAGTTTGTATATTTTAATATCAATAAAATACAAAAATTAATTTTGATTTTTTAGTTGTCAAGAATTTTATATATTTCTTAAAAATTTATCTTTTTTTATTAAAACAGATAATTTCGAGTAATAAATATAAATAATTGTATTGTTATTTCTTAAAAAATAAATTGCTGTTATTAGGGATGCACCGGATCGTAAAATTATAGGATACCGGATATTGGATATCCATATTCTTTTCAGATATCCGATGTCTAGTTGGATATCCAATAGGGCAATTATTCGATCGGATATCGGATATTTCCCCGGATATCTGGTTGGATATCTGGAACAAGGCTTCCAAAAAAAGAGAAAGCAAGAAAAAAAAACAATAATAATTTTCTTTATCTTCCCAACATAAAAATAAAAAGAGGAAAGAGAGATGAACTGTGCAAGAAGTTTAACTAAAAAAAATGAAATTCTGCATTAAAGATGCAAATTTTCAATATAAAATTAGCCGGATATAATTAATTATAATATTACGGGTACTAATGATATCCAATTATCGGACAGAAAAGAATGTTGGATACCAAATATTTCCCGAATATGCATCCCTGTTATTATATACTGAGAAAAAATATACTAAATTTTAATAAATAATTGTTTAAATAGCACTAATATATTAATAAAAAATAAATATTATTAATAAAAAGTAAATATTTGCTAAATATAATATACAAATTAATGGTTCTTGTACTAAATAAATATACATTTACATTTAATAAATATTTAATTAACATTATTCAAATAAAGATTTATTAAAATTTAGTACATCTTCCTTCTACTTAACAAAGTTTCTTGCTTTAGATCTGAAAATGTCTGACCAGTAAACGAGAATGGATTAAAATGGATTGAAATTTTTTCTATCTGAATGCGTATTTTAAATAGCGAATACTTTTTTTTGGATTTAATTAGATTCAATTGGATTTAATTGAATGCAATTGGATTGAAAAACTGTATTTCCTATTCAAAATTTTGAATTGAATAATATTTACATGTGTGTTGTGCATAGAAAAAACTAATATTATTTTTAGATTGAAAGGCATAAAGAAATGTTCCATGCAATTCCTATAAATGAATAAAAATGCATTCAGGACTGAAAAGCATTCATTTCCGTGAATCAATATTTCTGAAAATCTAAATCCATTTCAATTCATTTCAATCCATTCTCGTTTGCTGGATAGTTAATTATATTACATTTATATCGTTGAATGGGAAAATATCAATATAATGTTACTGTTAATTTGTGTTTATCAAATTAATATTTTATATGATTTTTATGATCAATATTTTTCAGAACTATGGAAAAATACCAAGATGTATCGTAAAAGTCCGTACGAGAGTAGAGACGGCTGAAGCATTTAATGAAGATGAGACATCAAGAATATTAGCGTGTCAATATATTGACAAGGAGGAACGAAAGAAGCTGCTTGATGTAAGATCTGATTGGATATCTATGCTCGCAGTTTTCGCTTAATTTGGACAGAAGTGACTGAAGTGAGTACATCTGGAAACAGGGCATGAAGCAAAGGTGGGAGGAAGCGATGGAGCGATTCCGGAAGTTGCCATTCCTCGCAGACACATTGCCGAAGGCGCAGAAGAAAGCGAGGATAGAGCGCGAGTTGCAACAACTTGAAAAAGACATAGCAATTATCGAACAACATTCGCATATATATGTTTATGACGAAAGGATTAATGCACAAAACTGACATATTGTAACGTCGATATAACGAAAATCTATGTTAGCAAAAAAATTAACTTTCAAACTCCTGGAATTTCAAATTCTTATGAATTATATATATGTATACATATGTAGAAACACATAAGATTTCAATACATAGTAAATGAATTGCTTTTTCTATAACGTTCTCTTAAAAGTGACACCACTAAAAAAAATTAATCTAATTAATCTAATAATATAATATTAAATAAGAAATCCTTATATATTCGGTCAAAATGCATCTTAGTGTTTAAATTTCTATATGAATTTTACATACATGATTCTGCAAACAGGAAGTCGATTCTTCAAACAAGGTGAAAATTACAAAAGTGAGCAAATTTTTCTATGTGTTGACCAATAAAATTGTCAGTATCCTAATAAATTCGCTCACTTGTAATTTTCACCTCATTTCAAGATACAGAATCAATTCTTAGGATGCCGAAATCTTTTTTGGCCTTAAAACGTTTTATCTCCTATAGCACCAAAGTTGCAGCATTGCAGCAATATTGCAGCGATATTGCTACAAATTCTGTGCTGTATGGGATCCAGATTATGTTTGTATAGTACTGCCAGTTATCAGTACAGTCAGTACATATAATATATACGTAACTATAGATTTTCAGTACTGGCAGTTAACTGGCAGTAATATATGAACATGGCTCGGGTTGATATAAAATTTTTTATTTAAATGGTACATAAAATTTTGTGGAATTTAATTTGGCGCCAGTACAATTTTACGTATCATCGACATATCGGTTGCCCAGAAATGATAATGAAATCGAATCGACGTTGATTCGATGTCGATTCCATTATCATTTCTGATTGGATGTGTTCCAAAATTGATTGCAGTACTGAAAATCTATAGCACACGCGACGTAAAATGTAGCATTTTTGGTACTGGCAGTAAATTTGAAACACAGCTATCATTACATACTATGGCTGCTTTCCTTTTAGGAGACACAAGTATTGTTCATTGAATGTCAGATAGGATAAAATGATATTTATGTGTGATCACTAAAAAGAAAGGAGCCTATACAACATCAATGGCCTAGTTTCCATCGAGGGTTTAAACTGAATCAGAATGTAAGAACCAACCAACTACAATCGAACATTTCCCTATCGTTCGACTGTAACAGGGGAATACTCGACTGTAAGGATTTAATTGGTTGGTTCTTTCATTCTGATCCGGTTTAAACCCTCGGTGGAAATTAGGCCAGTGGCTGTGTTCAACGGATTCAACAGTTGAGTGAGCGTTCGCTGTTATTGGTTATTCTTTTAGATCATCCAATCAGCATTTTAAATTTGGAAGAATATATCAATAATAGCGAACGCTCACTCAACTATTGAGTTCGCTGAATGCGCCCATATCTCACGCATAATTCCAATTTTTTATTTTATATCAAAAATTTTAATTTTTTATGGGTACATCATTATGGATACATACTATTCAAAATTCTGAATAGGAAATAAATAGTTTTTCAATTTAATTTATAATTAAATCTAAAATGAATTCAAATTTAATCAATTTATTTTTAAATCCATCGTTTACAAAGCAGAATCAGAATAGTAACATCACTAACAAAGACTCTAAGTCGACTCTGAGTTGATTATAGCTTCTAGACGTCTGAAAAATGGACGTCCGTAAGTCGACCTTAGACGATTTGGAAACGTCTGTAAGTCATACAATGTCCCACTTTAAAGATTGTAAACCGACTTTAAGTCAACCATTCTAGGCTGTGGTCCGATTCATGCCCACAACGTTCATGAACAGCATTCATTCTTGTTTAACTATAGTTAAACAATAAGGACGAAATAATTCCACTCTTAAGCTTTGTGAGCATAAATCGCACTAAAGTCCTAAAGTCGATATTGGAAGAACGTCTGTATCTGTACAAAGTCGACTCTAAAGCCTGACTTAGCAAAGTCAACTTACAGTCGACATATCGACGTTTGTGCTATTAGAGATATATACTTATAAAATTGACAAACAATTAATTAACAATTGTTGATGCTAATAAAAGCATCTTTATATTTATAAATGGTTAAGTATTAATAATTAGATGTCAATGATATGAGAATCTTAAATCCTTATCCACATCTTCATCTTTTATTTCGAATAATCTTTCCCTATCACATTTTCAGCGGCATCGATCGCATTTCTACCACGGAGAAGGTCGACGTAGAAGTGCGACTCCATGGTCGATGATGGCGGTTGAAATCGATCGGACCAATCGCAATGTCCGTTCGCAACGGACGATAATAGAATATACTAGCAAGGAAAAAACAAGCAAAACGTCGATACGCAGTCTTGCAGCCCTCCTTTATAGCGACTGTGTTTCAACTCCGTTGAATCTGCCTGTTGGAAAATATTGTTATTTCTCGAAGACTTTTGCAACAGATTTACGAAGCTATTTCAAAATGGTAATTAAATACACACGGATTCGAGAATTTGCATAATTCGTTCCACGATCGCAACACTGTCTCGCAATTTTGTGTTAATTCGATGATCACCCGACGAAAATAACTTTCGAAACGATTTGAAGTATAGTCTCTTCACACAAATGGATAAAAATCGTCCTAAAAATCATTTATCTTGCAGGGTAATGAAAGTTCGCTGCCTATGGAACTCTGTTCAAACTGTAAGTTGTCAGGAATGCCTTGACTTTTACTGGATCTATCTCAAAGTAACCTGATCTGATTCATCTGATTATAAAACAAGATAGGCAATGCTATTTTAGAGATATATTGTATTCTCAGTGAAATGAATTACACAAATAATTCATATCATTAGAAATTCAAATATTGATTAAAAATTTATTAACTTTATTGTCTTATTTTGTGATATAAATATGATTGTAAATATTTGTTCTTCAGTCGACGTAGATGAGATTAGAAGATTGGGGAAAAGATTTCGGAAGCTAGACTTGGATAATAGCGGAGCACTCAGCATTGATGAGTTTATGTCCCTGCCTGAGTTACAACAAAATCCATTAGTGCAGCGTGTAATCGATATATTTGACGCAGATGGTAATGGAGAAGTAGATTTTAAAGAATTTATTCATGGAGTGTCTCAATTCAGCGTTAAGGTAAATTTCGTTTTCCTATAGAGATTATATTGTGTTTTTATACATAATGCTAATTTGCAGGGTGACAAAGAGAGCAAATTACGATTTGCATTTAGAATTTATGATATGGATAATGATGGTTACATAAGCAATGGAGAGCTTTTCCAAGTGCTAAAAATGATGGTAGGCAATAATTTGAAAGATACACAATTGCAGCAAATTGTTGATAAAACAATATTGTTTGCTGACAAAGATGAAGATGGTAGGATTAGCTTTGAAGAATTTTGTTCTGTAAGTGATGCATTTATATCTTGTAATGTGAACAATATATCATGTACTTTTTACTGCTGTTTCAGGTTGTTGGCAATACAGATATTCATAAGAAAATGGTAGTTGATGTTTAAGTGACCAAAGTTTGTGAAAAACTCTTAATTTCTAAAACGTGGTATGTTAATTAAAATCTATAAATTAATAATCTATTAACAACAGATTTATGGGATAGTTCTAACAGAGATCTGTTTAGAGTGAATTTACACAATTATTGTTCTTAAGCCTTTGATCATTACAAGTCTATCCAAATGAAAAATTTTCATGGTATGCCAGACTAATTTAGTGTGGCATATGAATGTTAGATCTATGTGATACAGTCATTTTGGTGTCGTTAAAGATATCCTGGAACGATCCAAATTATCTTGAGCGTTCCATTAAAAATAAAGACCAGCAACGTGATCTTAAATAATTAACAATCTTTAACTGACATATTAAGTTTAATGCTGCATGGTTTCCAAGATTTTCCTCGAAAATTTGTGGCAAAGTCAGTCTTCTCAAGCGCCTGTCGGAAAGGACTTTCAGACATATAGATGCACTTTGTTCCTTTTAATAATTCTCCGTGGAAAAGCACGAAAGTAAAATCAAATCACATTATTAATATAATCACCATGAAACCTATCATATTTCTGTCATTGTTCAAAAAATAATTGTTAATATCTTTGACGTTTTAATATCGTTAAAGATTTCATTCGTCGGCGAATTCTTAAGAATATTTACTTTTAAATTAAATAAATATCTTAATATATTAATATTCACAAGTATTAATATATTAATATTTTGAAAAAAAGTTATAAACATTTAGATAAGCCAACTATTAAAATGTATTTATGTTATATAATAAACAATCACGAATTGTGCATTCGGAATATACAGTGAAGCGGAGTTTTTGCGAAGTTACATAAAATATTAATTATATTAACCTATGAGTCTATTTGATTAGCCTTTGTGTGTATAAGATGTGTGTGTGTATAAACTGTATGTTGGTATTGAATTGTCAATTTGGAATTTTCGAATGTACGATTTATTTATTTATTTAGATATTTATTTATTACATATACACAATTAGTCAGAAACTTATTATAATTTATCTTTATCAGATACATTAAGATATTTATAATACAAATAAGTTTATTTTATCATTGTTAATTGTTTCTATGTATACTTACATGTTACATGATCTATTATCATATGTCTAATTAAAGTTTAAAATTGTGAAATATATTAAGATTAATCTATTATAAATATGTACGTTCATTTTCTATACGTATACAGAATATGGACGTTCTTAACGATTTAAGTTAAGCACATTTATGTTATTACAGTAATTTATTATATATATATAATTTCTGTATTATGTTCGATGAATTGGTATACTCGTGCAATAAATTGAAGAAGCGAAACAAATATAGTTTATTTTTACTTCAATTTATTGCATTGTGTGCACTAATTCAAAGAATTTTTCGATAAAGAGCCTTTTCATGGGGAAGATTTATAAATTGACCAATTTCTTTTTTATGATTTTTTTTTTATTTTGCTTCATTATCATGGTATTTCAATTTAATGAGTTAAATTAATGAGGAAATTGATGTCGAAATATCGTAGTGCTGACTACAACGATTGCGCGCAGAATAATCAGCGTTTTCATTTGAACAAAGTTGAAACGAAATGAGAACGAATTGGACAAAATTCAGGACAAAATAATGTATCCAGAAAAATTTACATAATTGCAAATATACATAAAGAAATTCAATTATTTAATATTAAAAAAAATCTTTTATATTCTATAATCGATTTAACTAATTTTCTGCAATTATATGCATTTCCGTCTGGAATATAGACTTTCATGTACAGATTTTTTTTTAGAAATAGAAACTTTTTTTTTTTTAGATATTTTCGTCTTAAAAGAAACTTATTTTTCGTTAGAAATGTATAATATATTTATTTTATGTATTAGAATTATATCAATTTGAAAAAAAAATAGTTCTCGAGATATCGCTTGGAAATTTGTGACGCCATCAGTTGGTAGCCCTGCTGTTCTCCCTCCTCGTCGCCGCTCTCATTGTTGCTGTTTTGTGGCCGGTGTGTTTGCTAGTTTACATTTTTGGTTGTTTCTCTTGCGCGGAGTATTCCTTCTGAGATTCCTGGGATTTTTACGCGACTCATCTTGTTGACAAACAATCGGGATAATTGAGAGAAAACGTAGAAGACTCGTCGGTGGTGGTAGTTGGCGGCGGCGGAGACGATGGAAAATCTGGAGGAAGTGTTACAGGCACTCGACGAGTTCCAGAAGATGCGACCGTCGGTGATCCCACAAGAGCTCGAGGATTATCTGTGTTGGGTCGCCAAGACCGGCGATCCAGTATATCAGTGGCCATTGATCAAGACCCTTGTCCGGGAGAAGCTCACCCGTGTGATGACGGACTTTTATGAAAGCTGCCCCACTCTGGAACTCGCGCCCTGTCCGAACGTCGAGCATTTCAATTATGATATCATGAAGAGCAACCTCCTCGAGAGGTTGGAATCGTTCGCGAACGCGCCTTTCACCGTTCAACGAATATGCGAGCTGCTGACGGCGCCGCGTAAGGAATATAATCGCGTGGACAAGTTCATGCGCGCCATCGAGAAGAACATTCTGGTGGTATCGACGCGCGAACCTGGACCCATAACCAGACGTGGCGAAACGGGCGATGGTATGGTTAACGGCTCCGTCGAAGAAGACGCAGCTTCCGTTACACAGCAACCACCACCGCCGTCACCGTCGCAGCCCTCTTCACAGCCTTCCTCGCAGACGACTCAGTCGCAACCGGTGCAACCAGTACAACCAACCTCGCAGGACGTGGAGATGGAATACTGGGAGAAAGATTGTAGCTCCACCGTTACAATTAGCGTACATACCGTCGAGAACGAACAACCGCTTATGCACAGCAGTGTCATACCGGCATCTGATTCTACCTTGACCAAGAATCTATTTACTGAGGAGACTGCACGAGAGAAGGTCGAACAAGTTACCTCTAGAACGGATATCTCGGCGACCAATTATATCACTACAGTCTCAGACTTCTCCACTATATCGAATTTAAATTTACAGCCACACGGATCAGAAGCCATAGCGACTGCTGTTCCTGTGGTACAGAGTCTACCGGCAGTTGGAGCAGTCTCTGAAGACTCCATGATTCCGAGCACTGATATAGCAGTGGCGATCATGAACGAGGACACCAATTCTCAACCTAATTTAGACCTGGAGAATGAGGAGATTGAGGCAAGCACAGCAATAGCAAGTACCACGACATCTACAACGACGACTACGACCACGACGACTGTTACAGCAACAACAACGACAACGACAGCAACGTCAACAACATCGGTATCAACGGCGGCGACGACGACGGTGACCGTGGTGGCTACGGTGATACCGTTAACGACAGATACCACGCGGAAGCTACAAGCTGCTTTCCAAGCAAAACGCTTCGAATCCAGTGATAAGTCTGTGGACAAGTCCAATGAGAAAACCACGGATTCGTCGAAGTTAGGTAGCGTGGAGGAGGAGATTGGGCAGTCCTTGAAAGATGAAGAAACGACCAAATCGAGTCCTGATCATATAGATCCCAATGAGATGCCTCGTGATGAAAGTAGATTAACTGAAAGTTTATTACAGACCGACGTCGAGATGAAATCTGACGCTTTGACGGATGATACTGAAAGTGTTGAAGAAAGAGCTCGCGATAAACCAAAGGAGGAATCGTCAATCCTTGAGGACTTGGATGAGGAAAACTTGCGTTCCACGAGCAACCACAATACAAATGCGATGGCACTCGTCGAATCGCAGTCCATGGAAAAAGATAGCACTGTCCCATCCAATGAGTGTGTGAGCGCAGTCATCGTGTCTAGTACCGAAGCGTTATACAAAACAGAAAAATCCGAGATACACTCTAAAGAAGAGTCTGAAACAATTTCTTCCACAGAGTGTTTCGCACATGATCAATCTATTAGTCAAAAAACGGAAAGTGTAGAAGAGACGGATAAAGACCTAAAAGCTATTCCTACAACAGCATCTTCCAACAGCAACACTAATGGACAAGAAGAGCAAGAATCTGATAACAACGATAATTTAAACATTATGGAAATTTCCAATGACAAAATGATTCTTGTCGAGTCTATGACACCGGATCCAATAAGCGTAGAAAAATCTAAAGAAGCAACATCTGTAATTGAAAAACTCGATCCTGTCTCACCTACTGTCGAAACAATAGAAAACTCCGATAATGTCAGTTGTCGATCTCCAAAGGATGACAAGTTAACAGGCGATCAAGACGACAATGTAGCAAATTCACAAGGCAATAAAACAACGGCAGGCATCACGATAAAAGGAAACCAATCTTCTGTAATAGAGAGTATAGCATGTAGAAAGGAATCGGAGGAATTAATGGAAATCGACGATGAAGAATCATTATCGACGTTTCAACAGGATGAACCTATGGAGCAGGAAGCAATGGAGGAGCTGCCGAAAAGTTAATCTTGACTTATCTAATTGGCATGTTTCTCCTTCCTTTTGTTTAATTTTTGATATCTATTCCTAAGATAGATGTCAGAATATGAACCAATTCGTAAATATCTTTGCACATGAAGATGTTTGCGACATGCACTTTTGTGAACTGATTTTTTATAAATTAAATTTTTTAATAAAAAAGAATGATAGTATTTCGTTTATAGTAATAATAATTTTCTTTTGTAATTCTTTATATTAAAAATATAAAAATTTTTTTAAATTACTCGCTCTCTCGACTTTAAGATAAAAAAAATTATTGATATATATCTTGATTCAGAATCGTTTGTAGTGATTTTCGGTTTGTAGTTGCACCATTTAAAAATTACAACGATAAATAAAAAATTTTAACGATAAATAAAAAAAATAATTTTGCCAATTCTTAAAATATCTCAAATTCGCTCACGGGATATTTTTTACAATCGTTGTGATTGTAGTGCTTTTCCAATCGTTTGTAATTAAGCCGTTCAAAAGTTACAACAAATTTGTAAATTTACGTATACTATATGTAATTTGTTTATTGCAAATTTGTTGTAACTTTTAAACAGTGCAATTATAAATGACCGGAAAATCATTACGAATAATTACAAACGATTCTGAATCAAGATAACAATTTTTTTTTTAAGTCGAGTCATTTTTTTTAATTTTAATATTTTTTAATATATGGACACTACAAGCAAAATTATTGTTAGTACAATTACAAACGAAATACTATAATTTTTTAATTGAAAAATTTAATTTATAAAAAGTCAAATACCAGATTCTCACAAAGGTGAGACATGCTTGTGAACGCGATATATATATAAATAATTTTCATAATCGGTAATTATTATGAGAATCATGAGATTTAAAGTTTAATTGTGAGCAAATGTTAGGTAATGCTCAATGAAAATTCTTTATCATCTTAACTTAAATATTAATTGCTGCTTTATTTATTTGGGATTTATCATTAGACTGAATAAGCTCCGATATTTACTTATAAAGAGATTTATCGAAATGAATTTTCTATAACTCTTGGAGGGAAAAAGAACACTGCCTACTCCTAAAAAGATTGTAATACTGTAAAACCGCTTGTATAGAAGTCAAATTTGGTAAACATTTCAATACAGATTTATACAAATACCACGGATATCTGCTTAGAATAAGGTTGTGCCTATAATTATTGTGTACATTGCATATTGGACAAATATACCTAATGAATAAATTTTTAAATAATGATGTATGAGTACAGTACGTATTCGCGTAACATTTTTACAATCGAAGTGAATGAAACAGTTTCATTCGTAATCACAGCCTTGTACTAAGTTCTGATTAAATCTGGAGACATATATGCCAAAGGAACCAATTAATTCCGAGAATACGTTCGAGATCAATCATAGATATGTTCCTTATAAAACTTTTTACAATATATAGCAGCATTTGAAGACATGAAAACACTATTGTTTCGAGCTGTTTATTAAAATTGCTTAAAACTAATTCGAGATCAATTATATTTTGAATGTATCGTATAATTAGTTTCTATTATCATTATAGTAGGCAAGTAATTCCTTTTTTTTACAACTGCTTGCTATGTATAAAAGAGAAAAAGACTCTCTAGTAGAGCAAGCTATGTTCTATGAGCTTATGGTTAGCTCTTTGTGATCGGACATTAGCATGCTGGTTCCTTCAATTTCCTATATTTTGACAAATACAGAATTCAAATTCAATCTATATGGTTATATATATAATAAATCTGAGTGAAAAAAAAATCTAAAGTGGCCCATTGCAAACCAATAAAATTGATCTTATTAAAATCGAGCCACGAATTAGGACCCATTAGCATTATGTCGAATCGCTTTACAGTTTACAGTTATATGTATTTGCACAAAATGTTCTCAAGCGGATTCGATACGGTTCTACTGAAACGTTATTAGAATATTGTAGGAATGGGATATTAATTTAAGAATTAATATAGATTAATAACACATAATATACGAATGTGGATATCTAAAAAAATAGCTGTATATTATTTTATAAAAAAAATATATAAAAATGAGAGATTGTCAATTTTCTATCTTTTATTCGTAGTTGTGTATGTACCTGACCTTATTAAAAGAAAAATATTTTAAAAGAAGTAGAAAATAACACAAGTATGAACGATCGGAAGGTATTGTATTCTTGCCACAATGTAATAATTATACCTCGCTGTGTCTGTGCAACTATTTTCGCGAATAATATGTTACGTATCTTTCTATAACATTCAGCAATAAACATATAGCACTAGATATAGTATTTCATTCTTCTATTTTTTATTCCAATTAAATAACACATATTCCTCAAGTCAAGAAATGTGCCAATAATGTGCGCAATTTTTTTACATAATTTTGAATATTTAAAAGATAATAAATATACATATGTATATACATATAATACATTAACCATAAAAACAGCGTTAATGAAACAGTAAATTATTGTTTAACGATTTGTTTTATACATCTATGCGAATGTTTGATGTTTTACTAATTTTTTGAAAAGGCCATGCTCCAGATTCATTAATTCGACGTAAGTGCCGATTTCCGCCACTTGTCCTCCATCAAGTACCACGATTTTATCAGCGTTCTTTATTGTACTAAGTCTGTGGGCAATTGTTATCACTGTCCTTCCACGGATTGCACGTTCTACAGCTTCTTGAACGAAAGATTCACTTTCTGCATCTAAAGCACTGGTTGCTTCGTCCAGTATCAAAATTTTTGGTTTCTAGAGACAACAAATAACGTATTATTATTATTATTATATATATATATGTGTGTGTGTGTGTGTGCTGATTATTTTAATAATCACGAATGTATTTAAGTAACGATTTACCTTTATTAATGCCCTGGCAATGGCAACTCTTTGACGTTGTCCGCCACTAAGGGCAATACCCCTTTCCCCGACTATTGTGTCTAATCCATCAGTCATTTTTTCTGCAAACTGCAATACATGCGCCTGTCTTGCAGCCTCTTCTACATCAAAATCTGTCGCAGATTCCATTCCATACAATATATTATCCTTTATTGAACAACTGAAAAGAATTGGCTCCTGAGATACAATGCTGATCTGAGACTTCAACCACGCAGGATCAAGCAGACAAAGATTGTGGTTATCCAAAAGTATCGATCCTTTTGTAGGGTCGTACAATCTTAGTAAAAGTGACGCGACGGTAGATTTACCGGAACCCGAGGAACCAACAATAGCCGTCACAGAACATTTCTTTATGTTTAAATTAAAACCTTTCAACACAGGCATCTTTTCTCGCGTTGGATATGCGAAAAAAACATTTTGGAACGTCACATTGCCTGATAATTCTTTTCCTAAAATTTGCCCACCTTGAATGGGAATAAGCGGCTGTCGATCAATTAATTCAAACAAACGAGCATTAGCACCTAGAGCCTTATTTAACTCGCTATATGCCTTAGATAATCCATTGAGAGAGATGCCCACATAGCTAGCATATAATAAAAAGGCGCTTAAGCTTCCAATTGTTATATCGGCATTTGATACCATAAATACTCCATTGTAAAGGACTAAAAGAGCAATAACGTTTCCAGAGAAACCAGTCATACCGAAAAACATTCCTCTATATAAACTTTCCTTATAACATAATTTTAGAACGTCTTGTAATTTAGCGCTATATCTATTAATCTCGCGTTTTTCTTGCGCGAACGCCTTGACAGTTCTTATATTGCCAATTCTTTCCTCCGCAGTTGCATTGACCACTGCAATACTGCTTTGGAGATCCTTGGAAACTTTTTTCAAAACACGTCCGCAAATAGCAGCAAAAACTGCGACAGGTGGTACTATAGCCAAACCGAGTAAAGCTAATGATGGTGATACATAAAACATCATGGACATTCCTGTTATAGCCATAATAGCGGAACGCAAACCATCTGATACATTGGATGTCACGGCAGAGCTAATAAGTTGTGTATCTCCTGAAGAAAAAATATAAAATCAAAAAAGATTTTAATGCATTCAATCATTCACATTACTACACTTGATTAGTATATATTAAAAACTGCTACATATAACAAATTCAATCACTTCCATTAGATTAATGCATAGATTAAAAGCTGCTGCAATGAAATTAGTAAATTAAATGTAAAAATATATAAATATATATGTATTATTTCATTATCAAAAATAATTATACTACTGTATGTAGGTACTTTATATAATACTTTATATAACAGCCGTTTTAATGTGCACTAGTCCAATGCATTGCAAATGACTGAATTCATTAACAGAAAATACCTAAATGTAGTAATATAATATAATCAACTTTGACAATAATACATC
>NW_017259213.1:287571-291017 GCF_001594045.1 Atta colombica | reverse complement strand
ACTAAAAGATATAAAATGTACCGCTCAATCTTCCGACTAATTCTCCTGTACTTTCTTTATCAAACATTGCCGTTTCCTGCTGAAGGATAGCGGCATATGCCTGTTTCCTGAGGGATTGTGTGATTCGGTGTCCCGCCGTGGACATTAGATAAACTCTGCCAAAGTTGCTCACACCGCCTATGAGAAAAACTACAACGAGAGCAAGCGTTAGCTGATTAAGATTTTCTTTCATGCCAGTTTTTTCCACGGTATTGACAACATCTATCACTTTGCCAAAGCAGAATGGGACTGCCATCGTTACGCTGGACGACACGAGCAATAGGGCAATGGCCTTCATTAGGGTCCACTTCTCAGGGGCGGCCAGTAAAATTAAAGTCTTCAATTCCGAGCGTTTCTTAACTGCGTGTACTACAGGCACAGACGTATCGGACTGGATAACATTGGTCGTGCAGTGTCTCAGTCCGATGAACATACGGCCTTTTCTTGAGAATCTGACGGTCTGCCTTGTCAGGCAAGTGCCAAACAGATACTTCTGCGATCCGCCAACTCCACAGCATTCTAGTTTTCGGAGGACACCAGGATTAGTCAACAATTTCCAAAGAATCGTCATGTTATATGCGGTCTAATTATCGCAATGTGCGACATGCGAAAATTCAATGAAAAACAGAATAAGTGCCAGCCTTGTAAGGATTAGCCGATTAGCCTTCGCTCCGAGCTAACCTAAACAGTAGTGTTCAAAGTTTCATTGGAATATCATAATTATGCAGTAAGCGTATTTTGAACAAGTATAATTAACGTTACAGAAAACAGTCTAATAGTATTATGTTCGATTCCTGATTATTTTTTTGATTGATCAAATTGCAATAATTTTTAGCTGTACACTTCTCGTACGTGCAGATTACGACAGATTCGTCATTGAATCATATTTAGGATTCTCTCCAAATCTTCGCTTTTATTATCAAGAAAAAAAACGAACAGTCAGAATTTTTAAGTAAGCTTCGTCATTTTTTAAAATTATTTATATATTATTATTATTATATTGCTGTTTTCTCTTTTGTTATCAATTATTCAGCAAGTGTTGAATAGTGTTGAATTTAAACCATGGATAATAAACCATGGACACCATATGGAAGAAAATTTCTGTTCAAGTTGATTGCACTTTTTACACTCAGCATTATTAATTATTCAGCAAGTATTGAATAGTGTCGAATTTATATTTATTATTCAGCAAGTGTTGAATAGTGTCGAATTTGAACCATGGACAATACCATGATGGAAACGTGGAAGAAAACGTCTCTATTCGCGTTCATTGCACTTTTTAGATTCAGCATTTTCACTTTCTTTTTCTTCAACGCCGGAATATATATTTGTTTCGTTTTAAGTATAAAAATTTTGGAAATTTTAAGCAATGCGAACAAACCTAATAGAAGCAGTGAGGACCAATAGGTTTAGATTCACATATTGCTTAAGATTTCCAAAAATATTTGCACTTAAAACGAGATAAATATATATTTGGGCGTTGAAGAGATAGAAAGCGAAGATACTGAGTACAAAAAGTGCAATAGATATATTGAAATCTATTTTGTTATTCTATTTTTTGTAAACAAATTAATTTTTAAACAATTAATTTGACGGAAGTAAATATATTGATTCTGTTTTCCATGATTTTATGAATTTATTTTCTATATTTTAAATTAAAAATATTACATTGTAAGGAGGGGCGACTTTTATTAATTTTAATCAATTTAATCGATGTTTGAATATTATTAAACAAGTTTAATGTTCTGTGTTTTAATTATTAACATGGATATAAAAAATATGCAGAATATATAATATATTAATTCTATAATAATATGAATATATTTTATAATATAAATAAAATAAATTTTATATTATAATTTATTTTTTAATTTTATATTATAATTTATTTTGTTGTTTAATATGTGGATTAATAAAAAATTAGAGACAACAAGAATTTTAGTTGGAAATGTTCATTTTTGAATTAATTGACTAATTAATTTATTTTAATTAGTAATTAAATTGTAATATACAATTTTGTGACATGAACAAAATTAATAATTTTTTAAATAATAGTGAAAAAAAATTACATCAAGAAGAACGTATTTATGTAAGTAGAATTTTTATTCTTATAACGATTTAGATCGCATTACATAATAACTGTTAAGCAATTAATAATTATTGTTAAGTAATTAATATTTGATTTGTAGATAAACAAAGAAAAATATGGATCGATTTATTGCTTGCTCTTTTTGTAGTCAGTATCTTCGTTTTGTTTTCTCTTCCTAAATATATTTATCTCATTAAAGAGCAAAAATTTTAGGGAATTTAAAGCAATGCGAAAAGCTCTCGTTCCGCCATATTGATTTTCAGTTCTTCAGATTCAGTTGGCGATCATGCGAAAGTATCGATTGTCAGAAAACGGGGATAATCTTCATTTCGATTCACTCTGTTCACAATTCAGAGTTCGGAACACGTTTTTTCTGATTCTTTTATGCTGAAAAGATGGCGCTTAACCTTACTGTCAAAGTGCATCCCGTAGTTTTATTTCAAATCGTAGATGCGTACGAACGACGAAAAGCAGAATCATTGCGCGTTATCGGCACCTTACTAGGTACGTATTGTGCGATAATTCTATCTGTCTAGATCGACCTAGAACTCCTATCACTGAATCTGGCCACTGGAGAATCGTGATCTCATCGACTTTTGACGACATATGTCATTCGTTATTCCAGGTACCGCGGAGAAGGGGATCGTCGAGGTGACCAATTGTTTTTGCGTACCGCACAAGGAATCTGAGAGTCAAGTGGAAGCTGATCTCACCTATGGTATGGACCTGTATGACTTGAATCATCGTGTCAATGCGCAAGAGAATATCGTCGGTTGGTGGGCTACCGGCAACGAGGTTTCTTAGCTCTTGATTTCATTTTCTTCTTATATGCTTCTCTCGATAATGCGCAACTAAATGAAACGTGTCACAGGTCACCACACATTCGTCGGTTATTCACGAATATTATGTGCGAGAATGCAATAATCCAGTGCACTTGACTGTTGATACCACATTGACAAATACAACGAGAATGGCGATCAAAGCTTATGTTTGTGTTCCGTTGGGTGTACCTAATGGCAAGCAGGGTTCCATGTTCACTCCAGTTAAAGTTCAGGTTTGTTAGAATATTAATTCTTAATATATATGATTTGGTTATTCATGTTTTATATATTTCTTTTCTTTGAGAACTAGGATTTGGCTAAATAATGATCTTTATTTTTTCTTTTTTTTAATACATAACTTTACAAATATTTTTTAAAGATGCTAAAGTACGTGTATGAAATATTTAATGACTTCAATATATATTTGTAAAAGTGAAAATTAACCTGAGACACAAATCATCTTCTTTACTTTTTCTTCACTTTTATAAGTATACAAA
>NW_017259213.1:281293-287471 GCF_001594045.1 Atta colombica | reverse complement strand
TACATACATACATACATACATACATACATACATACATACATACATACATACATACATACATACATACATACATAATAATTTGTTGGTACTCCCTAGTATTTTCGAAGAAAGAAGATGCACAGAAGAGAAATGACAATTGTATATATTAAGAATTAAAAGATATCTGAAATAAATTTATATCATAGAGTACATAAAAAAATTGTTTTTTTCAGCCAAAGATGCAAGACTTGCTTCTTGCAACTTACAATTAATTTGTTCGCGTTGCTTGAAATCTCTAAAAATTTTTTTCATTTAAAACAAGATAAATATCATGAAAGATGCATTTCAGCATTGAAAAAAAAAATTCTGAGTGCAAAAAGATTCAAGCAATGCGAATAGACCTTTCTTTCCAGCATGGAGAAAAAAAGAAAAGAAAACAATAACTTGTGCAAGAAGTTTAATTGAAAAGAACAAACTTAAGAACAATCTATCTTTATATAAAGATTATTTTTAATATTGTAAAATCTTTCCATATAGATTACATGCTATGAACCAGAAGTAGTAGGACTGCAGTTGTGTTCAAAGACTCAATTGCCATCTCACATACAAGCGTCCGGAATGAAATCTAGTGGAGGGATAGAACCCATGATGGATCTTGCGCAAGTTTCAGAGGCTTGCTCCAAACTTTCTTTAATGTTAGAACAAGTACTGGCATATGTTGATGATGTTCTAGCAGGGAAACAACTACCAGATAATCAAGTAAATATAGATGGATGTGAAACATTTTTTATCTGTAAAATACTTGCTGTTTAATCAATATATATGATTATTTTGTTATTTCAGGTAGGCAGAGCTCTTTTGGATATGGTACATTCTGTGCCGAAAATGACGAGCGATCAATTTGACGAAATGTTTAATAGTAACGTTAAGGATCTTCTGATGGTTGTTGCGTTATCTCAGTTGATAAAAACACAATTGCAACTTAACGAAAAACTTACTCTGCTTACAACTCTATGATTGAAAGCATTTGATTCCTCACGCTGTATAAATAACGCAGAAAAAAATCAATAATAACAGTCCATCCTCTCTCCGATATATTTTGATTACTTTTAATACTATCTATCAATTGGAATTAAAACAGTATTTTGTGAAAATGTAATTATAATTAATGAATTATAAAAAGTACATCATTAAATGATACAATTATATGTACAATATGCATTTTATAAATAATTATAATATGTAATAAATATACAATGATTTATTTAATTTTTATAGATTATTTCGTTAAATCTTACTGATTAATTTATTTATATTTCATAAGAAGTTTCATCCTTTTGATTATCTATAAGATTGGACCAATCGGGAACTCGATTTGTTTTTAAATACATATCTTTTGTCAAACATCGTAATGGTAAATCTGTCGTGCTAAAAATAGCACCGCCTAACCATACTGTGTAATTTGGTTTACTAGGTGCTGTATGGAATTTGAACGATTCTATCTTCAATTTAGTTTTATACAGATCGCTTTCAATTAAGGCCAACAATTCCGACTTCAGGCGACTCGCGAAGCCTTTTGTCATAGTTGTTCCTCCGACTAGTATTATATTTTCAGCCAATATCCGCCTTGTATCCAATGGGCACTGATTTAAAATTGTACAATTTAACATTAGAAACATGCATTTTACAATCTTAGTAACAATCTTAGAGATTTTATAGAGTTAAGCAGATTAATTTTACCTTAACGATAGCGTCGAGTATCATAGTAGACAAAGAAAGATTATCATTATCCCTTTCCCATAACACCTCAAATGCTTTTTCTCTAATTTTTCCAGGTATTACAATTCTTTTAATACCAGGATATGTGACATCAGGAGGTGGAGTCAAAGCATTTTCAGTTCCTAGCTTTGCAGCTCTTTCTAGCGTAGTTACAAAACATGTTCTTATTTTAATATCTTCCACTATATTTTCTGACAAATCCAGGTCACTTGTATCTCGAAAGTATTTTTTTAAATTCCTATGAATCATGAGAAGAATATGAATACCTGTTAAGTAAACCTCAATACAAAAAATGAAAAAGCATAACTCACTCATGTACAATCTGTCCGCCTAAAGGTAATGCTTGCCAGGCTTTAAGTATCGGTATTCCTTCAAAGATCGGAATCAGAGTTGCTTCCTGATATCCGACATCTAATACCAAAGCTGTATCAATACCGAGAGTGCTAATTGTTGCTAAATGACTCGGCAGAAACAGTACAGAACCAATTTCGAAGTGTCTGAACATTACTTTCGCGAGAGTATTTCTAAATGATGTCACTGCCAATGGAGACTCCAAAAGTAATATCCTTGCATCTTTTGGGCTTATCACAACATACCTATATCATATAACTCACATTAGACAGAAATTCTAGGATAAACTTTAATAAATACAAATCAACTTAATAATCTTACTTAAAAAACAATAGATGGAGAAAGTCTACAAGTAGTTGATACAGATCCTCGACATCCCTATAATCAATAATTCTGCGTATCTTCTTTGATTCCGAGCATCTCACTTCTGTTCGAATTATACCACGTGGAGAGACTTCTCCAGCATAGCCAAACCTATATTGAAACAAACATATTTAACATATAAATATATCCAATTAAATTATAAAAGCTGGAAGAATCATTTTCCTTTTCGCAATACTTACTTCGTATAGGCGCTACCTATATCAAACACTACCATTTGCTTATCCGAGATATATCTCACGCCCTCGTATCCGCGAAGCATTTTTCTTTATTGTTTTGTTTGCTCGTAAGTGCGTTCCACGAATTTTTAATATTCACAAATCATTTGACAGACGAACAACTGAAAATGCCGTAGCCATGGTATAAGGACAAGGGCACAGTATAAAGCCCACACAATGCGAAGGAATAGCGATAGCGATAGGAATAACACGACTTCAACCTATCAGAAATCCGATATATCGGAATACACAGTTTCTGATGGGTTGAAATCGTGTTATCGCTATCGCTATTCCCTCGCATTGTGTTATGGGTTTAATTATATACAGTAGCGACAGTACAAGCAAACGAAGGATTCAGTTTTGTTCTGCGTTGGCTGTAAAACCAAGAATATGGCGGAGATAAGAAAGAGATCAAACTCGAGGTCTGAGGGGCTCCGCACAATGAAAGAAACAGAGAAGAAGAATAAGAATTTCAATCTATTAGAAACTGTATATTCTACAATATATGATTTCTGATAGATTGAAATTTTTAGGGCATGATGGCATTAAAATCACATCTGTTGGATTTTCCATGGGTTTTCCTACACCGTTGGTCGTGTTTCGAGCCCACTTTAAAGGGCTCCGCACAATAAAAGGAATAAGGAACAGAGAACAGAGAATAAGAGTTTTAACCTCATCAGAGATCAACCTATCAGAAATCATGTATTGTGGAATACATAGTTTCTGATAGGTTGAAATTCTTATTCTCTCTTCTCTGTTTCTTTTATTGTGCGAAGTCCTTTATTCTCTGTTTTCTATTCCCTATTCCTTTTATTGTGCGGAGCTCTTTAAAGTGGGCTCGAAACACGATCAACGGTGTAGGAAAACCCATGGAAAATCCAACAGATGTGATTTTAATGCCATCACGCCTTGCGGGAAAAGTATTGTGGAAGTATTGACTGTCACGTGGTCACACGTATGTATCTACACATACATCAATATGCACTTGCCCACATATAACATAAATATATGTGTATTTCTTAAGCTTAAACATAATAGGCACAGGTAATAAGCACATCCAACAGGCAACAAGAATAACAAGCTATCCAATCAGAGCTCTGGTTTGTAAGTTCGATATTATATCCCAGAATTCTAGATAGCTCGCTATTCCCTGTTCTCTATGCCTATTGTGTTTAAGCCTTTATGCCTCATACATTATGATACGTTAAGATGCTCCCCGCTTTAAGCGAGGGCATAAACGTGCAGAAAATCATCCAATCGTATTTTATGTTTGCCTTTATGACAAAAATGTGATTGGATAATTTTCTTAAAAACGTATAGGTTCCACATTGATTTCCAAATTTGCACGCAAAGCAAGATTTAATAAAAAAAAAATTGACTTTGGTTTTATGAGAGAGGAAAGGAGCAGGAACTCTTTGCACATATTTATACTTAGGCTGCGATCGATTTAGACGCTTTCAGCGCTTTTCAATATTTCTATTCTTATTTTACGATAAAGGCAGAATGATGATTACAAGCGCTTAAAGCGCGTGAGCGCTCCAAATCGATCGCAGTCTTAGCGATTGAGAGAGTTTCGTCTCCTCTCTTCTTTTTTGCTCCTCTTCTTTTGCCGACCGCATACGTTTTTTTTGCTGGATTTTTTCATTTTGAGTGAAAATGCGTCGAATGAGCCTAATTTCATTAAAATCGGAGATGAGGTAGCTATTCTAAATAATTACTCCTTCTTTTTATCTTGTGGTCTATCCAAATAAATTATGAGATATTAATTTTTTTTTATTTCTCTAGATTTGGAAATCAGTGTAGATAAAATAAAACGTTCTAACAAAGTAAAACGTTCTCATCCTACACTGTTAGAAATATTCTTAAATTTTATTAACTTTTAAATTTTATTAAATTTTATTAACTTTTTTACACAATTTGAATTTAATTTCATAACAATATATTAAATTTAATGTATTTATAACTAAAAAGTATATTTATGTTCATGTACATAAAATTTAATATACACGTTCATTTCATTTAAGAAACTAACTGTAACTTAATTTTCAGTTAAATCATTCATTACTTTTAATTTCGTTCATAACGAGTTTCATTTGCAAAAGAAGCTCATGTTTATATTTCTAACAGTATAATTTACACTTAATTAATTGTTAGATTTGAATTTTTAATTGCAATGTGCATTTTTACGTCTGTTGCACTTTTTCATTTAGCATCTTTAGCTTTCTCTCTTTTCAATGTCGTGCGTGCGTGCGTGCGTGCGTGCGTGCGTGCGTGCGTGCGTGCGTGCGTGCGTGCGTGCGTGCACCGACGACTGACTGAAGTACTATTCTCGTCAATGCATGCTTTGTATATACATAAATATATTCGACACATGTATATGTACGTAAGTGTGTTTATACAATATGTCAAATTTAAAAAACGAGATGGATAAAAAGAAAAGGTGAAAAAAAATATAATTAAATATATATAAAATTTAATTAAATATATCTTTTATTATTTATTATTATTATTATTTATTACTGTATGCAACAATATAATTGTTGGAACACACAAGCCTTTTCTGCTTTATTAATTTCCAATTATATTTTTTAAATTTTTCATCGAATGGTAATGGATCTGTTGTACAATTATTCCCTTGTGCGGGTCCAATAACAAAAATTAAATTACCTTTGTAACTTTCCATATAATTACAGAATGCTATACAGTTATTAAAGTAGCAAAATAACATCGCATATCGTTTTGGTACTTGAAAATTTACCGATTTGTTTTCAACAAAGATAATATTTTTTAAGAATTGTGGTGGAGAATATTTGCTATGCCACCAAGAACTATCCAATTCTATACCCACAACGTCCAATCCTTGAAAAATATAATAATGAGCAATTGTATTAGCAAAGAGACATATATATATATATATATATATATATATAGATGTATGTATCATATGTGTATATACACAAAAATTATTTTAAAGATTTACCTGAACATTTTTGTAATAACCACTCTAATAATCCACAACCACAACCAATGCTTGCAATTCCAGTTAAATTATACTTTCGTATAATATCATTTATCCAATATAAATCATTTATATCGGGAAATATCCATGATAATCTACTAGACTTAAGATTGTCACTCGCAGAAGATAAAGCAGCAACCTCTTCCCACTTTTGAGCATTATATAATGAAATAATATTTTTGTCGATATCATCACTATTCATCATCTTTAGATTTCTTTTTATGTATAATATATTACAAATAATATTAACAATTTACTATTCTTCACTAATTTACTAAGATTTAAAAAGCAAAATTTTTGCAGAATATTTAAAACAAAATATTGTTATTATCCAACAGATTAATAAATGAGAGAGAAAGGGTTCACATCCGTGAACTTGGGTTATGTAATTTTTCCAATAATAGAGTAACTCTTTCATATATATATAATATACAGTATAATTGAACATATA
>NW_017259213.1:254190-281193 GCF_001594045.1 Atta colombica | reverse complement strand
TAATGTAGTCTAAATAATTATTCCTCAGTCTTGAAATGTGGACTTGTAGTTGTTATAAGGAAATATCGAGATTAGTAATTATATGTAATTATATATAAAATATATCCGTTTATATTAATTATATAAGATTTATATTTTTATATAATATATATAAAGCATTTTTTCCCGGAATGCATATGTAAAATATATGTATATTAGTTATAAGCGCGTTCTGAACATTGATCGTAACGTATACAGTATTTTCCTACATTTTCATATGCAATATTTTTCGCGAATATGATCTTAGTGTTTAACTTCTTCAAAGAAAAGGAAGTATATCGTATAAAGTTGAGTTCAAATTTCGTGCTAATTTCTAACGAGAACTGTGAAATTAGAAAAACGCGTGCATATGTGGACGAGAGAAATTAGAAATTTCACCATGTCCAAGCATCCAAATGTTATCATAGCGCATGCGCAGTTTGTTACATTTATGTTGCTATGATAAAGTTTCATAACCTTAATAGCAAACTTCTACATGGCATTAACATATTTCTAAGATTAATATCTCCTTCCGCAGAATAGATTGAAATTTTTTTCTGTCTGATTCTTTCGTTTTGTAAAACGCATCGAATGAATGTAATTTTATCAAAATTAGAGCTGAAGAAAGGTATTCTTAATAAATATTTTGTCAATTTTCTCTCAACGTTTTTAAAAACAGTAGCTAAATATTTTTCCTATAAAAAATTTAATATTAAACTCAATCGTTTCAATCATTTTATAGAAGATTGTTCAACTATTCAGGATTTAAAATACAATTGAAACAATATTCCAATGCGTTTTAAGCCTCGTTTTTGTGCATATTGCAAACGGAAACGTATACGTCAATCAGGATATTCTTTTTTCAAGTAAGATTTAAAAAAAATTTAATTAGAAATATAACTTAATATAGTTTTGTATATGTTGTCAACCTAGATTTCCATTGGATAAATCAAATCTTTTAAAGAAGTGGCTTGATAGTATGGGAATCAAGAATTGGACTCCAGACAAAAGCAGTGTTTTATGTTCAGACCATTTTGAGCAAACTTGTTTACGCAAGGTAGGAGAAAAGTATTTGACGTTAAAAGATGGAAGCATTCCAACGATATTTAATAAGGTTGACTGTTTTAACAATATTGTAAAGTCAGGTAAAATCTTTATTTTTATGTTGTATGAATTTGTCTTTAATAAAAATATTAAAATACAAATATAAATATAAAGTTACATTCAATTTAGTTGTTTTGATATTAACAGAAAATATTTCTTTTCATGAAGTAACATTTGATGAGAATTTAAAACAGAATCAGAAGATACAATTCAATGATAAGTCTGACCTTCCTCAAAAGGCTTCTTGTAATAAATTAATCCAAACTTATTCAGATGGTAACTATTTTTTCATTAGTCTTATTATAGATACGAAAATTTGTAATTTAGTTTTTTTTAATGGTAAATTTGATCATTCGAATTACATTAATTAGTATACATTAAAGACTGTCTTATATTAAATATTTGAATGCAATAGCATAATTTAATCAACTTTGACAATGACATAATATATGTATATTCTGTTATATAAAACATAATATCATTATTAGGTATTTAAATGTTTAAAATATTTATATGCTTTTTTTTACATTAACTTTGCTAATTTCAACAGTCTAACGGTATTTAATATGCACTAATCTTGTATAAAAACTTTATATCCATACTTGGTCACGTAACTGAATTGTTCAAATGTGATTTGTTATTTTTTTTCCATCAGAGGTCTTGCACCAATTTCTAACATCATGGACATAACTTTTATGCAAGTGGTCGAATTTGTTATAAATCAAAGTATTTCTATACTTTGGGTCCATCCGCATTGCTTAAAATCTTTTAAAATTTTTGCATTTGAAATGAGATAAATATATATTTGGATGTTAAAGGAGAAAGCAAAGATGCTGAGTGTAATAAGTGCAAGCAACGTGAACAGACCTTATATATATAAGAATATGAATATAAAAATAATTTCCAAAGAATTATTTAGTGTGATAAAACATACATAATGGAATAAGATAATAATTAATATGAAAAATCCTTTATGAAAATTTTTATTTTTTACAGATGAAGATATAGACAGACTATTGATGTTTAATAAGACTGAAATTGTAAACCTTGATCATCATTATCACATTTCTCCATCAAGACTAATTGAGAAACTCATAAAAAGTCAAGAAACATTAAAGAAGAGACGAGATAAAATTCAAATACAAAGGCAACAGCTTCGACGTTTTAAAAGTTGCATAACGAGCTTAAAAGAAACAATAAAGGAATTACAATGCCAGCGCATGATGTCAGAAAAATGTTTGAACTGTATGTCTATGGTTATATCGCATAGAATACCCGAATATCCAGATGAGATAAAATCTAAAAATGTTTAAATTGGAAACTACTGTGTCATATATTACATCAAAAATCACTCGTTGCATAAAGGACATTGGTCATTAATTTTTACGTATATATTATTTTGTTTTTCACAATCATATATATCATATACGCCTATTATAATATACTTATGACGTATTTTAAAATAAAACATATTTATTACGTGTTAAAAATAAAGAAATAAGTATTTTTGAGAATTTGTATTTTCAACTTATATAATATATATATATAATTATAACTAATTATTAGAATTGGGAATGTTACAGTTTGTTCCACAAGAGCGTACGAGCTATTTCTCCTAAAAAAAAAATAATTATTAAAAATTTGATTTGAATCTATTAATAAATTCATTAAATTAAAATGTGTTTGCTTAGTAAGTTATCTAATTCTTTGTTATCAAGTATGGCCTAGTAGCCGTTTTTCGATATGTTTTTTGCTCAAAAAAGATTTTTTTTTATGAACCGCCAACCGTATTCGGAATCAAGCAATTATTTAAAATCGTCTACTTCCTTTAAGGATATATCCACGCAATTTGCATAGCTGCATAAACGTATGCATAAAAAAAAGAAAATTATCCAATCACATTTTACGTGCGTCTTTATAGGAGAAATGCGATTGGATAATTTTCTTTATACATACATTTATGCGGCTATGCAAGTTAGTGTGGATATACCCTAAGTTTGGATCTACAATAGGTGTTTTAAGCTTTAAGCCGTAAAAAATTGACCAATTATAGTCGAATGTAAGAAGAATATAGTTATATTAACCGTATTATTTCATAATAATATATAAAAATTGACTAATCACAATCGAGTATTTGACGGTAAGAAGGGAATATTCGAAAATGATTGATCAATTTTTACAGATTACGGCATACAACATACGATTACGGCCAATATTAATGTTCCCTAATGCGTGATCTACAATGGCAGTATCAGTAATGAATGAAGCTGTAAGAGTAAGAAATTGACCAATCACAGCTGATTATTCTTCTCACATTCAACTATGATTGATCAATTTCTATGCCTACTCAACTTAAGACAGTAAGATGTAAGCAGTAAGAGAATCAATATGTTGACTACTGCTTATGTTATGGCCTTACGGACTCTACCGTGATTGGTCAATTCGCTTATTGCTTACATTTTACTGGTTAAGTTTTTTTATGTGTCATAATCTTTATGCGTTGTGCAAGAATCTGTGCTTCCCGCAGGCTTAAGGTCGGATTTACACCTTGAAAAGCGGAAACCAATCGGAACTCGCGGTAGTAATAGGCAATACATTCCGTTTGTCTGCTTCTATCTTTCCATGAGCACTGATTGACTTCCGCTATTTTACTTTCTGTTAAAATGTGAACCCAGCCTAAGAATCAACAATGGCTGCTTTGGGGTTTATAGCAAGCTCTCATTGGATATTGTTCGTCGCATCCAGTATGCAATAGGCATAATAGACATAACTAATCAGAAGCGATTCGCTTGTGGTTTCATATTTTATTGTTTACTGATTGGTTACGCGATACATGGTATGGGGCAGATATGAGGGCTTCTCATGGAATTCTATTCTAAAGCGTTGTGAGCGCTAAACTGGACCCAACTAATACTTAAGCTGTGTTCCAAAATTTACTGCTAATACTAAAAATCTAGTGCATGTTGACGTAAACTATAAATTTTCAGTGCAACTATAAATTTTCCTTGCAGTAAATTTTGGAACACAGCTTAAGTATTAGTCTAGAGACCCTCTAATCAGAGTCACGACACGAGACGATTTGAGCCAACAGGTAGTAGTTTTAACAAAATCGATAATAGAGAGAGAAATATATTAGTATCTCTGTCTAACTTTAACGTAGCGTTAAGATTAGAATATAAGATTAAAATCTCAATACTTATTTTTGGGTGCTTTCCATTTAATGACACTCGACGAGTGTCGTTTTATCTTTATCACTCTGAATATTAACAAAGATAGAACGACACTTGTGTCATCAAATGGAAAGCACCCTTTTTTGATCGACATATTCATAGTCGGTTCTTATTTCAAGACCATCTTAAGTAATATCTTAAGATGCTAATGTTTTCTGATTGGTTCATGACTTCTTAAGACCGTCTTAAGTTCAATCATGAACTAATCAGAGAGCCGCATTAGGCCGGAATCAAACTATGCATTGAAGATTGAGATCAAAGATTAAAGATTGAAATTTCACCAATGAGGACAAAGAAGTTTTGGCTTCTTTTATTCTAATTGGTCAAACTTTAATCTTTCAATCTTTAATGTGTAGTCTGATTCCAGCCTTATGGCTTCTGCACTCTGAACGCGGAAATGCTTGCCGCGTGGCAAAATGTAATGTGATAACAGTAAACTTATAGCTCCTAATGTGTTCATTGGTTACCGCATCTTATTTTGTCGCGCGGCAAGCGTTTCAGCTTCCAGTGTGTAGGAGCCATTAGCATCTTAAAACACTACTTAAGACCAGAATTAGACTACGCATTGAAAATTGAGATTGAAGATTGAAGATTGAAATTTGATCAATGAGGACAAAGGAATTTTAGTTCCTATTGTTTTGATTGGTCATATTTCAATCTTTCAATCTTCAATCTCAATCTTCAATGCGTGGTCTGATTCTGGCCTAAGCTATCTTGAAATAAGAACCAATTGAACCATCCTTTGTTTCTTCTAAATATTTTTTCCATTGTGCGCAGACCCTAATTCATATGCCGCGATCTTCCGCGCCTGTCGCTACTGTTGCTGCCCACATTCTCCAAAGTGTTCTTTGTACTCCAATTGGCTCTGATTACTCTGGAGTTAAAACGAATATGGCCGTCTGACAAAACATTCCAGACGTAGCAGCGATCGACGACATCGTGTCGCTTTTATTCGGACATGTTGAACGGCCATGGAACCACGTTATCTTGACCGAAATTTCTCGTCGTACGAGTGACGCAACGACGTCGACGTAAACGTGGGATTGGAGAAACTGCGGAAGGTGCGCGCGGTCATCCGCGAGGAACTCTATTCTCTAGTTCGTCTGTAAGGAAAAAAAAAAGTAATAGATACGCAGACGGTCTAGCTGGCGATCGGGAGGGTGAACGGATCGCGAAACGATCGTGAACCGATTTGTGACGTATCATCGCTCCACAACGAGGACGAGATAGAGAGAAAGAGAAAGAGAGAGAGAGAGAGAGCGAGAGAGAAAAAGAGAGAGACAGAGATAGAGATAAAGAAGGAATTAATCGTTCAAGATCATGACAATTTTATCGAAGAAGAAGACGAATGCGTCGAAGGATAGAACGCGTGAGGGAGGCGCCGGATCCGAGGTCGATGTCCATCACGGGGTCGTGCAGAACGAGCACAGTTCCGGCAGCATTGCGCTCCCGAACAGTCCTTATCAGGTGAGAGACGGAACGCGATTTCCGGACTTTGCTCTGTCTCTCTGCTTAAAAGGAGCAGGTTTTAAAACAGAAGTTTTGCCAACTCGCTGACTAGGTACGGGGCGCCAGCGGCTTTGCCGTCGATCTACATGGAGTCCAAAGCGATCATGGATCTCATAGCGGTTCTCTCGTGTTAACTGGCAACTCGTACGAGGTATAACACACACAGGATTATCCCTCCCTTTGCTTTGGATAGCCTTGGTATTGTATAGATTATTTTGTGCATTGACAGTGATGTAAATATTAAATGTTAAGAAAAAGTGTTTATCGCTAACAAATATAGAGACAACAGTAAAATAATTAACAATGCATGAATAATATTTATGTTATATACAGTCAATAATTGTACAATTGATTGCTTAGGCTCCTATTCTATAATTCTTAACAACAGTAATGATATCATATTATATAATGATATATTGCCATTGTACATTTTTTATTTTATATAAATCTATGTAAAGACAATATTTCGATATCATTATTATCGTTAAGAATTACAGAATAAGGATCTTATAATTAGTCAAAAAATTTTGGAGAGATTTGTTAATATCTAATGTTTTTATTACAGACAAACGACCGCCGCGAAGACAAACATTTTGAAGATGGGAGTGGCCCAAGTCATGGTAAACGTCACAGACAGAGAGTCAGTCCCCACAGGTATTTGAAAAAGGCACAAGGACTAAAAATGGATGTTATAAAATACACTTGTGTGTTGTAATATAATTTACATAAAATAGGATATGCAGAAGGTATTTTACACGCTTTTACGGTATAGGTTTATGTTTATATTTAATAAGAGATCTACTAATCTTTTAATAGCTGTATTGGTAGACCTTCACGCACAAAACGTGAACGAGAGAGGGAGAGAGGGAGGGGAAGAGAGAGAGAAAGAGAACGCGAGAGACAGGCTACCCCACCTGCTGCTTCTTGCAATGGTTCGCAAGGTAATGAAAGGTTTACTAAAAAAAATCTTTTTTTAATTTGTACAACAGATCATCAACCATTCAAATAAAATTCTGATGGTTATAAATATGGAATACAAGATAATAAATTCTATTTAGGCACGGATACTAACGTAAGTGGAAGAGTAGGCATTGTCGGAAATACCTCAAATTTAGATGAGCTGGCAACTGGCTACAACAGTGGAGATGAGTATACAGGACGTACTGAAAATAATCTTACGTTAGCTGAATGGCAGGAGGTAAGTATTATTAAATCATATGTTTTTTATACAAATACAATACACTGTCTAACGCTTATATCAAACCAGAAATTGAAATTGAGATTGAGATTGAGTTTGAATTTAATCAGTCAAAATAAAGTTCATTAAACTTGTGATACTGGTTTTCTTTCTTTTGATTAAATTCAGTCTTATTTTCAATCTCTAATTTGGTACAGATTTAACATATTACGTTCTATATCCTCAATAATCTAGAGAGATAGATGGTTTGAGAAACGTCTGAAAAAAAAGGGGCTTATATTAAAGAAGATGGCGGAAGATGGAGCTTGTTTATTTAGAGCTGTAGCAGATCAGATTTATGGCGATCAAGAAATGCATGGCGTTGTACGAAAACACTGTATGGATTATATTGTAAGTGTAACACAGGTAGGATAATACGTTATGCTATTTTAATGCAATTTGATGAAAAATTATTTTCCTTTCAGGCTTCTAATCAAGAATTTTTCTCCCATTTTGTGGCAGAAGATTTTAGCACGTATGTAGACAGGAAAAGACAAGAGTATGTACATGGAAATCATATAGAGATGCAAGCTATGTCAGAAATTTACAATCGTACTATCCAATTATATTGTTATAGCACTGGTATGTACTTTTTTCATTTATATTGTAAGGTTTCTTATATTGCTTTTGATCTTGTTATTGAACTATTTTTTTTTTTATAGAACCTATCAATATTTTTCATACTATGGTGGAAAGTGATGAACCAATGAATGAACCAATCCGGCTCTCATATCAACGTGGCAGTCATTATAATAGTATAGTTGATCCATTTAAAGCTACTGTAGGCGTTGGACTTGGTCTACCGTCATACAATCCTGGTGCCGCTGATCGAGCTCTGATATCAGATGCAGTTCGTCAGAGTGAGGAATTGCATATTGAACAAGTAATTATTATAAGATCATAAATATGGATTTTTTTAATTTTACAAATATCCAAAAGATCAAATGTTTCTATTTTATGAAAGACAATGCTGGAGGATAAAATAAAGGCTACCGACTGGGAGGCGACTAATGAAGCTATTGAGGAGCAAGTAGCCCGTGAAAGCTATTTGCAATGGTTGCGTGATAATGAAATGCGTAAGGCAGTAAGTAAAAATTTAACGATTATCATATTAATTACCCTTCTGTTGGAGCAAAAAAACTCAGTCATGATTTTTGAATTAAGCGATCAGCCAGTAGTAGCAGTACGAGCACAGTTACGAGCGCGCAACATAATCATTCACACTTTCATTCACATGGAGGTCGTGGACAACAGCGTAGCCATACCTCTTCTCCGACTACGACACAAACTAGCCAAGATAATTTACGTAATTCTCCAAAGGTCTTTTTTGTCTTTTATTCTTCCAACGAAAATTTAAGAAAATTTAATTTATTTCACATAAGAGACGTTTGTTGTGATTATTAGGTCAGTGATGCAGTACGATATAACAAGAGATCGCCGCAACATCAATCAACTCAAGGATCTAGCATATCTCATTTGCCGTCAGATTTTGAGGCGAAAATGATGTCGCAAGAACCTGTACCAGGAAGCAGCAAGGAGGCAAATGCATCACCCGATATCTCATTGTTCAATCGCCTCCCTCCTGAAGTATTCGGTGAAAATATGTTCTTAAATTATGTTATCTATATTTTAAGGAAAGAAAAACTAATTACTACTATTTTTTAAAATAAAAATTTGATACTTTTGACATATAAATAATATACATATTAATGTACACACACACGCGCGCGCGCGCACACATATTTTTTGTTTATAATTAAAATTAAATTAAAATTCAGTTTTAAATAGAAGAAACAAGATTTACTCGAAATGTTATCTTATGCTATACAATTTGCTTAATTTAAATTTATAATGTACTATTTACTCAAAGTAAATATTAATTAAGGATTTTCTCTCCTAGAGAAATCTTACATTAAACTGTAAGAATTTTGTTGCACTTTCATCAATTTCTAATTTTCTAGGTTTGACGGATTGGGAAGATAGCCAAATACTTTCACAAGTGTTGGCAACGTCACAACAAGAGTACTTGGATAGTTTGAAGCAGTCACGCGTATCCATGTCCACCGGAAACGATAGCGCCAATACGATAGAGTCTAGTAACAGTTCTATTAACAATTCTTGAAATGCGGTCAGTAACGACAAAGTTCAAAAGATATCAGAGTAAAGATATATACATTTATATATTGCAATATCATCTAATCCCGTATAGTGATAGGACATAAAGCGATTTGCTTTCTTATCCGTGAGTAAATGTTGCAATAATCATTATTTGGTTTCTTTTCCCATCTTTTCTCTTTATCTCTCTCAACAAAATAACGTACGTATGAGATTTTCTATGAGTACGTATATTACAGTCGTTAAACGCTTTGTTAACACTTGCAAAGTAGCTGCGTATCTTCATTTCGTTGTGGGTACCTTTATATTATCATAGAAAATAACTCGCATCATTTCTTCCGAAATTATGACTGTAAAAAAAAGAAATGTTTTGCTATAATAACCACTACCAATCTATGTTATACTCCTCTTGTGGTTTGACGTTTATCTCCATAAAATACGCAATCCGTTTTTAGGCAGAATATATATTGTTTGATAATCGTGATGTTTTCTCTTGATATAGTTTAGGTCACAACGCTTTAGAAAAATCTGCATTGCATTATTTGTAAAAAAAGAGTATAAATAAAATATCATTTAATTGTAATTTTAATTTGTCGACATTTAATTTACCATCCAAATATTGTCATAATATAAGTGAGATATAAATGTAAAAAGATTTTTTAAATATATATCCTTTTTTAATTTTACAATTTAGAACAAAGTGTGTTTAAGTTTTTTAACACGAATTCGATTATATATTTTCTTAGAGTTTTTAATTTAATAATTTAAGGTAGGGAAAATAATTTATAAAATAAGTACTTATTCAAACTCTTTAAAACTCCTCAAACAATAATAATTATCCTTGATATTGTGTAAGCAGCACATAAATTTATGTTATTTAAATTAGAAAAGTAAAACACACACACACACACACACATCTAAGAAAATATTTCTGTTTATATAATTTACTTTAACAGACTGAATAGTCCTTCAATAAGTAGAACTATATATCACAATCAAAATATTTTTACTTATCTTAGATAAAATCCAATTTCGTGAAATTTAAATTCAACTTTAAACCTTCAGTTTCTTATTTTATGAAAGATGGATGTGCACATAGATGATTACACATTTGAAAGCATACTTGGAAAAGGAACTTTTGGGTATATTATTTGAAATAAATGTGATTATATATGTACAAGTTGAATTTATTTTCTATAGAATAATATGTATTTTTAGAACTGTATATTTGGTGAAAAGGAAGAAAGACTCAAAGCCATTCGTTATAAAAGCACAAGATTTAAATGCAGCAAACCACTCACCTTCTGAGGTATATACTTACATAATATCGATTTTTTAAAGTAAAATATAAAATTTGACATATATTTTGTAATTTAGAGAACACTAGGAGAGATACGATGTCTACAAAAATTGAGACATCCAAACATAGTGTTTTATTATGGAGCATGGAAAAATAATAATTATAGCTATATTCTTCTGGAATATGCAACTAGATGTACTCTGAAGGATTTGCTAGAAAAACGAGAAATACCACTTAAAGAAGAGGTAATTTTCTATATTATTAGATAATATAGAATTTAATAATCTAAATATTATCAAGAAAAATGTTTTTAGAATTTTAACTCGACAATTACAAACTTGCGTTATATTAGAATTATATTAAAAATTGTATATTTTAAAGTAATATTTATTCATCGTGTGTGTAATTTATAAAAATTAAATTGTCAGCATTATTAATTTATATTCTGTTTATAATTGGACAGATCTGCAACATTTATAAAGTGTATTTAAAACTTATAATAATTTTGTAAATGTTTTACAAAAATAAACGCATTAATATAGATAAAAAATAGTATAGATAAAAATGATTTCAAAAATTTTTTTTTGTTAGGACGCATTGTATCTATTTTCGCAAGTTACTTTGGGAGTACATCATATTCACTCAAACAAAATTCTTCATCGGGATCTAAAACCAGAAAATATTATGTTAACTGGCAGCCGCGGAGACATTGTTAAAATCGGTGACTTTGGTCTTTCAAAAAATATCCAAGAGTATGCATTATGGAGTCAATTTTAATTTTAACAAGTCATATTTTTATGGTAGTATTGAACTGTTAAACTGCTATTCTAAAACTATCAATAAGCATCATTAAAATCACTATATCTCCAGAATTTTTTTTATTTAAATTAATGTTTCTATCACAATTTTTATTCTATCTTGTACAAAATTGTTTTTTTTTTATTTCATAGAGACGCGATAACGTGTCACGCAGGATCTTATTACTATATGGCACCGGAAGTGCTAAGTGTACAGCCGTATGAACTTAAGTGTGATATATGGAGTATGGGCGTTATATTGTACGAAATGGTTACGAAGAAGTTTCCATTTCCGGCCACGGTAAATTAAATTAATTAACGGCGGGATATAGTCAAAATTAAAGTAAAAGCGCATATATTATATTATATTATATAATATTATATAAAATAATATAATGATATTATTAAATATCATACAGAATATTAAATATCATAGAGAATTTTAACATAGAAATTTTAACAAAGAAACTTTTTTTTTAAAAGAATAATGAAACATTTTTATTGTTTATATAAATAAGTATGATTATCATTCCAGAGTCTAGTGGAAATTACGAAATTAGTGCACAATAGTCCGCCGGAGCCTTTACCGCAGTGGGTGTCAGCATCCATTGTGAATCTGATATCGAAGATGCTGAGAAAGAACAGTTTGTGTCGACCCCGTACTGATCAGCTAGTGCTTTGCCCTTTTCTTGTACCTTACATTATTCGAGTATATTTGAATCTTGGGCGTGACATTAATCTCGCTGAACGAGAACACGACAGTTTTAGATCATATGTTTTTTTTAAATTTTTGAATCCACAATTTTCTGAATCGAAATTTTAATTTATTTTAATTTATTTTGACATTTTAACAAACAATCTAAAAAAATGATATTACATAAACAGAAATTTGCTTTATAAAACGCGTATTAAATGGTTTTAGGAAAATCTTAACAAGACTTTCGCAAAAGCAATCTTTATTGTGTGCCAATTAGATCTCGCACTAATTTAAATATTTTTAAAAATTTGTACATGAAATTATCTTTCACTAAAACGTGAGATAATTAAGTTTGTGTTATTCAATTGTTAATTTGTATTGTATTAATTTTTTATACGGTGACATCTCAAAAATTATTTTTTAAGTCGTGCAAGAATGATAACTAAGGCATATTTGAATTAGATGACATTTCTTTCTTAATGATTCTTTATAGGATTTTTTTCTTTTATAGATAAAATACGATTGAGCTAAAAATAACTTCTCATATTTCATAATGTATAACATATACGCATTGCGTAAACTCTTATTATTGTATTAACTAATGATGTTTTGTATTAATTAATTATTGAGAGGAAATTAAATTATGAACGATGAATGTCATACCTGAGTAATTGAAAACCTGTCGTTTGAGAAGCGGTATGTAGAATCGATTTACTGCCAATGGAAACGATCAGATTTTTATCTTATTATTACGCCATTCTGCCTCGATGGAATTTCATTGTTCGACGAATTGCTATCGGGCTCCCCCGAATACGGGATGCGTAACAACCGGAAGCTAAGACCGGAATTGTATATAGATTGCTTCATTATATACCCATGTGACGGTACTGAAAAACCGTACAGTTCACATCTCGTTAGTACAGATATTACTCAGGTTTTTTATTGTCATTCCAAACTCTTTTTCGTGATCATTGATATTATTTGATATAGTGTGAGAGAATTGAAAGAATCGTCTTGAAGGAAAAAAATATTTAGTGCAAGAGCAAACTGAAAATCTGTAATAAGTAGTTTATTTTTATATGTGTATTTATTGTTTGAAAGTGTATTTGAGTTTTTAGGATTTTGTGAATTGAGGATTTATTTTTATTTGGCGTTTATTTTTGGGTTCTGTCAAACAGTTCTATCTTATCTCTTTTTCTTCTCCAATGTGGAGAAAAAAAAGATTCTTCTTTTGACGAATCAAACAAAAAGTTTAATTGAAAGAACTTACGATTTCGTAATTCGTCATTACATGTTTTTTAATGAGATAAAATTCTATCAAACAAACTCCATGTTCAGATCATTATATCTGGAGGATCCTGATCATCGAGTAATGGACGATACATGACACGTGCGTTGAAGTATAAGTCCTATCCAAAATAAGTGAATTAAAAAGAAATATCATAAAGAATTCATTCTGTGAAATTAAATACTTAATCTATGATTTTTTTCTCTTTATCCTTTTCTGTTCTGCGCATATTAGACTTCACTTTGTTAATTGTTAGTTATAATTATTATACAGGGTGTCTCAGAATGATCGTCAAATATTTCGTGTGCTGGTAGAGCGGACTAAACTGAGTCAAAAAGTTCTCTACTATTTTGCAATTTTCGCAATGGTTAACAAGATATTGTTGACAAGATTGTTAACAAGACACTCTGTATCTACTTCTTTTAATGTTAAGAAAGTAAAAACATGTTTAAGAATTTTAATGTTTTAATTAAGGATCAAATTTTTTAATTTCAATTTTTTTTTAATTATTAACATTTATATATTTTATATATTTATAATTAGTATTCATTAAATCATTTACAATCTAAAAAGATTTTAATCTCTATTTTAATAAAATAGAAGATTATTTATAGGATCATTTTGGATTGCGAGAAAGTTAAAATTTCGTAGTAAAATTTTCACAAATTGAATTTAATTTTAATTCACTCGTCTTTTGCAGACAAAATAAATTTAAGAAACATAATTGTATCCAAAGATGTGGTGGATCTTATTATTAAGCTGCTGGTTATATCCTTCGTGGAGTATGACTTGGTATCCTCCAGTTACCTTGAAGACGATGCACGGGGAACAAATAGATCTTGTGGATGCTAACTCTACTAGTCCTATTTGGACAAGAAATACTGCGAGTAACGGCGTTTCAATTGATGGACCAGAATCTGTCGATTTGATCGACTCAGGGCAATCTCCCATCAATTCTGTCGATCGCGATCGCGAACCGCTAGACGAAGTAGAGCACATCGAACCTAGGCAGTGGCCAGGCAAGCCGGATATCCTACCGACTCGCAGTACCGCACCTTTCACCACAGAAAGGTCTTTGCCACCTAGATCTCCACAACCCACAACGTTGGCGCAAAGAGATCCTTCAACACAAAGGTTTCTTTCTCTTTTCAAAAAGAAGATCTTTTTCTTTAGAAGATCAACATTTTTTAGTATCATTCTTTAGAAATATTTATATTGAATATATTGAGATATCAATTGTATTCAGCATCGACTGTTGAGTAATAAGCAATAAAAAAAAGAGGATGCTTTTCACGAATCTGGGGGATACGAATGTACAACAGAATTAGACTTTTTCAATTAATTTTAATTAAATTTTTACTTTAAATATGACTCGATAAATTTAATAAAATTTTATACGATTACAATATAAAGATATTACAATGTTAATCATGAACTCAATTAATTTAATATGCTGTTCAATTTTACGTTTGTAAGATTTCCTACGATTACCGCACCACCTCCGACGGTCACTGTCGAGGAAGTCTTCTGTGATTTCGGGCCATCACCGTCAATGCCACTTTGCGAATGGCAAAATGGCAATGGTGCTTTGGATTGGACTTCAGGAACTGGAATGGACACCAACTGGTTGGGTGGACCATCGGCCGATGCTAGCGGCTCAATGGAAGGAGGGTAAAAAAGTCACTGAAGATATTTGCATTTAATTAATATAATAGAAATATATAATAAGAATTATATTTTCTTCAGTATTAAATTAAGATTCTTGGCCTTTAACTGCAATTATATTAGATTATGACTGTTAGAAAAATTGGACGTGGATTTCTTCTTTTGTGTTGTAAAGAAATTATATATCCTTATATAGAATATAATTCTTCTACTATCCATATACCATGCCATATATGTTTTTATGAATTTTGCTATGTTATATTTATCATTTAATGTTTTACTGATAATCTTGAACATAGATTAATGCATTAGATATGCCTTTCTGGAGACATCACAGATACCTTCAAAGGATGTGAAGTTCAAGAGTTCCGGAGGTCTTTTACACAGTCCGCAATTGGGCAGCACCGGGGTATCCGGCATTTGTTTTATGTTCAAATACACCATGGATGGTCTCAGTATCGCAGGACTACGAGTATTGCTTCATGTTGGAACGGACGCGTTCTCATTTAAAAAGGAACAGTCAGATGTAACAGAGGAATTGCCTGTAGAAAATATCACAGTATCTTGCGAACCGGCAAATCTGCCAGAAATCATAGACGAGCGCGTAATGTGGCACGCGCAATATTATACGCTCGGAGCATGGCAGCAGGCTCAAATACTTTATACTTACCCTTTATTACACTCGGTACATTATTGTAACTTGATTCAGTCAAAATTTAATTAGTAAACACGAAGGTCTATAATTAGTAGAAAATAAAAATTACCTTTATGTTAAAATTATTGATACTGGAAAAATTATGTTTTCCAAACTGCTTTTGTAGTTTATTCAAATAGCATAGTGATTGTTCAATAGATAAAAGTTGAAGATATAAATTGTTCGAATGAAAAAATTAATATTACAGAGATTTTCAAATTTATTTACAAATATATTATTATTTTATTTGTTTGTCAAAGTCATCATATATAATGTTGGAATACCAAACTTTTCTTCTAAACTATATATAGTTTTCTATGTATTGCTTATATTTTCAACGCTTCGTGTTTCATAATATTATCAGTGTCTCTAGAAAATAATAAAAATTTTGCCAATTAGATAGTTATTGAAGGCGTGCCAGTAGACTCCACGGATCCGTCGCGTCTATATCGCGGATATATCGCTATCGATGACATAGATCTGCAGCCTGGTACGTCGTGCGTTGGATTCTGTAACTTTGCCGCTGGCTTCTGTGACTGGAACAATGATGCGGAAGATGATTTCGATTGGACTATAGTGAGTGCGCTACCAAGTTTTATGTAACTTTATTATTCTGCGCTTATATGTTGATAGTTTGAGAATGTATATTTTTAGAGTCGCGGAAGCGCAAATCCCACAACCGGTCCAGCGATGGATAGTTCCAGCGACCGTGCCACAGCCGGTGGTTACGCTTTTATCGATTCCGGATTCCCACGAAGACCTGGTGACACGGCGAAACTCATAAGTTCGAGCTTCCCGGCAACAATGCTGGATGCACCAATGTGCATGCATTTCTGGTTCCACATGTTTGGAACTGGAATCGGTTACCTAAAGTTATTTCTACGTCATTTTCGCAGTTCAGATACACAGCTACAAGAGATTTGGGGTCTGTCCGGAAACGCGGGCAATGCTTGGTTTATGTCACAAGTTACAATCAGCTCCCTCGATGATTATCAGCTAGTTTTCGAAGCATCAGTAGGAATTACTGGCATGGGGGACATCGCAATCGATGATATTTCATATGGCCCAGGTGCTTGCCCTGGTAGGTTCTAAGTGTTATTTAAAATTTACATTAAAACAAGAAACTAGATTTTCAATATTTGCTCGCGTAAATTGTTCTTATAAACGTTAATTGTAAATTAAGATTCTCTTGCTAATAAGTTGAAAATATAATATCGTTTATAAATTCGGGAACACTTACGGTTTTTTCTTGTTTTTTCCAAAAACTTAAATATCTCGATAAAAAAAAAATGTTGAAGTTTTTAAAAATGCATTTTAAAGAAGAAAAAATAAAACTTTAATAAAATAACTTTAAATTGGCGTCCACATAGGCCCCATTGGGCCCTATTGCTCCTCTTATTAACAATAAGTCTTTCTAGGAAGGAAGTCCTTTGAAGGAAGGGTTTCATTGGAGCCCTTCCGACGTTTACGTCGATGTATTCCTCAAGCAACCTAATTGGTGTGCGAGGAGAATCCATAGAAGTAAAAGCTCCTTTACACCTCTCTCTCGCTCCCGACTCTTTTTTCCGCCCCATTGCAATTCTTCTTAAGGACAAACGACAGTCCTCAGTGACAGCTGATCCTAACTCAAAGACCGCCATGCCTCTAAAGCCCAAATGAGCTTCTTCGGCCGTAACCTCAGTCCATTCCAGCTTCAGTCTCCAAGGTCCCGCTGTTCGAGTTCTCGACCTCCATGCTAACTTCATTTAATGTTCGACTAAGATCCATTTTGATTTCATGAGTATCTAAGGAACTAAACGATCCATTCACGCTGCTCACGCAGAATCCTATATGCGAGGGTAAGGTAAATACTCTGGGATTTCACCCGATTTTTCCCTAGAGCCATTGATAGCGACACTCCCTCAATACCATGCAGCTTTCATCTCGATAGCTCCCCCTTGATGGGGAGAAGGCAGCGGCAAGATTTTATATCTGAGGGACCGATTTATAGCTACTGTTCGAAGGAACTCTTAGTCTCATGCAGGATTTCACAGGAGACTGATACTTCCTCCGGACGTTCTCCGATCCGCCACCTGGAAACACGCCCAGTTTATAGCCCAACAGAGCCGCGAAGAATGCGGACCTCATCAGAAATTTTAATGTAATTCAGGAACTAAATTTCGTATAGACAAAATTTGTTACTTTAAAAAAACTTCTATTTTCTTTTTAAAATGCAAAAATTTCTCTACGATTATTTTCACCAAGATACCTTAATGTATGTAAAAAGCAAGAAAATCACAAGTGTTTCCAAATTGAACGATATTGTATATAAGGCGTCTCATCATATTTCTCTTCAAACACATCTTAAGATCTGAGCCTGCTTTAAAAGTGTTAGCTTAATATTAAAATGGCTGATTTAATTTCTCGATTTTGGATTCGATTCTGAAGTCTATCCCATATACTGACTCAAATTTTCTGCTTGAAATTGTTTTCTTATCGCATTAAGGAAGAAAATAAGAAAGCTAATACTATGACAGAATAGATTTAAGAATAGATTTGCTGACTGACGAGACATTTGCCTATGCTTGCAAATACCTCGACTCTCGGCAGTTAATAGGCATAAATTATGTCATAATGTTATCTCCTTTGTTTTTTTACTTATAATTTGACAAAAAAAAACAGTGCTTTAATAAAATTTGAAAAGTTAACATATGAGATAAATCTCGGAATCGAATCTGGGATGCTTTGAAAGAGTAAATAGTATGTATCGTATTTTCACATTAAACTAATACTTTATCTCCTGTTTTATTATATCGATCAGTATTTGACTTCATAAATTAATTTCTAATCCCTTTGTATTGATTTGATAGTTTCACCTCAAGTGGCTGCTCCGATATCGCGGGATTGCACCTTTGAGATTGATGAATGTGAATGGATCAACTCGCGAGATCCAGATCGTGTCGAATGGGAAAGGGTATCTACTCAAGTGTTAGGGCCGAGGAATCAAAGGAAACCGTACAGCAGTGGACACACAGTTAATCGACGCAACGAATATTTTTTGGGCCTTGGACGTCTTCGAGGTGGTCCGCGATCATCTGGAGGTGGTACTGCTCAGCTAGTCAGTCGACAGATGAAGGCTTCCGAAGAACCGCTCTGCATTACATTTTGGTACTTTATGTTCGAGCCCTTCATTGATTCCACAGGACCTAGTTTAGGTAGAGTTTAAAAAAAAATTATTAGTTTGATCGAATATTTTATCTTTGAAATGAATAATTAATTTTGTAATTTTTTTATGATTTAAATTTCATGTTTCTTTATTTAATGATTTTATTACAAAATTTCTTAATTTTAATTGATACCAAATGATATTATCTTAAAAAAAAATAGAGAATCTAAAAATTCAGTTCAATAGAATTGATTGTTGTTAGTCTGATTCCTTTTAAAATGAATGCAATTTACTGATACAATGAGTGTTTTTAATTTTATAGGAGTTTTGCGATTATACATGCAAGCAGAGGGTGATAGTTCGAAAGCTAAACCTATATGGCAATTGTACAATAATCAAGGTCCCACATGGAACTATGCTCAAGCTAATATCAATCAAAACACAGACTTTAATATTGTATTTGAGGGCACTTGGGGTCCGAACAGAGCTACTGGTAGCATAGGAATTGATGATATCTCCTTTTACACCGGAAATTGCAGTGGTAATATTTTCCCCTTTTTCTCATTTCTTTCTTCTGAAATAAATAAATATTTATTCCTTTTGGAGTATAGTACTATTTTCTCTTACCTAATTTTATACATTAAATTTATGTTTTACATTTATATACAGTGAAACCAACGGGTGCAGTCGTTCGCCCAGAAGATTGTAGCTTTGAGAAGGATTTATGCGGATGGGAGAACATAACTATTTCCGATAATGATCGTGCTGTAATGTGGCAGCGTGCGTTTCAGACCCATCGACCGGCTCAATTATTGGACAGAACTTTTGGTACGCCTGGCGATTTTGTATTCTTTGACATCTTTACAACAAACAAGGAATCAACAAAGGTTCAATTACAATCACCTATCATTAATGCTTCACCCGATGAAGAGTTTATATGTTTCACTTTTTGGTTCGCCGCTTTTGGCGTGGAGGAGTCCACCACTCTACGAGTAATCAAAATGCCTACCGAAGAGACTGAGAGAGAGAATGAAGGCGAACAGGAGCAACCGGTATGAATGTTACATAAAATATAATATTTAATATAATATTTAAAATATCACTTATTGTATATTCTTTTGAACTGGTATAAAACAAATTTTAATTTTCATTTTAATATTAAATACATGAACGAGCATTTTTTGGAACAAAGATGTGGTTTATTTTGGTTCATTTTTTTCTAATCTTTAATTTCATTATTGTAGTTATGGTCATTGACAGCCAAAGGATTAAATAATCCACGACCAGTATGGATGGCAGCACAAGTGGCAATTGAAGCGCGAACTCCATATCGACTTATTCTTGAGGGAAGCGCCAGTAACGGAGGCTTCGCTGTTGACGATATAAAATTTCAACCTCTATCCTGTGCAAGTAAGACTAATAAAATATAAGAATAGTAGATGGAAGCAAATAGTATCAAAATATTTGTGTTTTTTTTTTTTCAGTTCGACCACCTAGTGCTCAACCAATCCAAAGCGAGGCTCAAAGAAAAAAAATCGTCTAAGTTTCTCTTAACGTTGAAATAATCATTTTTATCAAGCATTTAACATCTAGAATTCATAATAATAATATTGTACTTAATTACATTACGAATAGAATAAATCATTTTATAATATAATATAAACTATTTTAAGTAGAATAAATCATTTTATGTAAAATAAATTATTTTAATTTAAAAAAATGTGTTGCAAAACCATCTTTGTGTAGTCTAACAAATCTTTGTATGATTGAACGAATTAGATATACATTTACAAAAAGTTCTAATTTACAAACAATAATAAATTATAATATAAATTTTATTAAAATAAATATTGTTTTACAAAGATTGTATTTATATAAACACTTGTTTTGTAATGTACAGAATAATTAAGTAATTAAAATTAATGTACAGTATAATTAAGACATTAAAATGGATGTCACGAGTACAATGATAAATTGTATATAATGATCCTGCCAAAGAAATCAGTGCTTTCATTAAATACAAATTTAAAAACTTTGGCTCTGACCTGATTTTTTAAATTAAATCGCTGTAGCTTGTTCTTATCTTCGGGAGAAAAAGATTCAACAATTATTAACTTCTTTTTATCATTACCAGCCTCTATATGACAATTTTTTCCAGCAAATCCACCTTGGAATTCCACCTCAAAACTGGAGAGACTGCATTCTTCTTCAAACTTAATAAGAACCCACTGTGGACTTCCCTATTATATATATTATATATTAGATTATATTTGCCATAGTAAAATATATAGTCAAACATTTGAAGAACTGATTCATAATAAAATTTGATTACTTACTGCATCAGAATTCCAACATGTTTCACTACAATTATCAAACATATACATTTTTCCATAAGATTGAATGTTCTTATTTAGCACAGAACTCACCCTAAATAAAATATCAAATCATTATTAAAGCATTTCTTTTTCGACATATTTCAATGTATTATATGAGAGAATATAACAATTTTTTAAGCAAAGTTCTTTTTCATAACCATTTCTATTATTTACTTCATTTTATTGCAAACATAAAACAGATAAAACTAACCGACATTCGAAGTTATTTTCTGTCAACAGAATAGACATATCGGTATCTTTATTTTTTTCTATAAGAAGAAATAATTATATCATGTTTGTGAGAATAAAGAATAAAATTTCTCGTTAACTATCCATTTAACAAAGTCGGAGGAAGATTGTATTTCTTTCCGTTTTATAAATTAGTTTCTTTTTTTTTCAAGCTTCTCTCCAACGATAAAACGATATTTTCTGTTTTTTTTTGCTTCTCTCTGGCACTCTGAAATTTCTGAATCTGTTACCAGTTATGTGTAAACGACTTCCATTCCATTTCCAGTTTTGTTTGCCATAGTTCTCACTCTAATGACCGCATTGGAGTGAGTAGGAGCTATGATAGAACATATTGAAACATGTTGGAGCATGCGACGCAAACAAATTAATACTCATTGTGTATTTTAGATCCCATGTACAATGGAGGAAATATTAGGAATAGGAATAAATAATGGCCGTGTTTCAAATTTATTGCCAGAAAATTCTACAATTTATGTTAAGGCTTAAACACAATAGTAAGCTGTCTAATCAGAACTCTGGTGTAAATTCGATTTATATTACAGAGCTCTGATTGGACAGTTTATTATTTCCTATTCCCTATGTTGCCTATTGTATTTAAGCCTTTACGTGTTCTATAGATTTTTAGTACTGGCAGTCAATTTTGAAACACGGCTATTAATATTTTAACTTATTATTAGAAATCGCGTATTCCGATGTAACTGGTATGTGATAGATTGAAATCTTAATACATATTCCTGTTTCTAATATTTGTTCTATTGTGCACAGGCCCTATAAGCTTCCATGAATCGGAAATTTACAGTGGAACGAAACAGCGCTACTAATCACAACTCTGCATTATTTTGCTTTCTTTTCTATGATTATAATTGACCTCGATATTCCATTCCGTTATAAATTTCTGTTCATGAAACACTAGCCTTATGCTTGTATTACACTAGATTGAAGATCTGTGTTCGCGTTTGAGTCTCTTGACCAATCAAAACTAAATTAGAACCAATCAAATACTTGCCTCAAAGTTAGTGCACATGGGCTGTGTTCCAAAATTTATTGCCAAGCTGAAAATCAACAGTCTATGACCGGTATTCATAGGATGTGGTCAAAGTCTCGCTTACAGATGCTTTGAAGCATTTAATGGATTAATTAGAAGAAAGAATTTTACAAACTGACCAGTTAAAAAACGCTTCCAAGCATCATCTCTTTGACAGTACCCATAATAAATTCCTATATTAAAGATTATTAAGTTCAGTCTTGAGATCATGTCTTAACTCACGAGCCAGAGGGCCGCATTAGACTTAAGATATTGGGATGGGAAAAAGTTCGTGGCGTTTTTCCCGCTAGATAGCATTAAATGCTCAACAGTCGGCAATTATTAATCGCATCGGCAACGTGCGTTTAAAAAGTGACATTTTAATCTTTGTTTTAAGCCGAAAAAGATTGAAATTGGTGAAGTGGATCAAAAATTATTTTATTTTGAAAATGGAAATAAAAGAAAAAATTCGCTACATTTTGTAGTATCACTACGATAAAGGCAAGAATGCTGCACAGGCTTGTGAAAAAAATTTGCGCTATTTACGGTGAAGATACTCTATCAAAATCAGCAGCACGGGAATGGTTCGCTCGCTTTCGTGCTGGAAATTTCGATGTGAAAGATGAACCTCGCTCCAACCAATCACTAAAAAAAAGTCCAATGAAATCATGGTAAAAGTCGAATGTGATAAGCATGTGAGCACTGTGGAGATTGCCAGGGAACTAGGCATTGATCACAAAACAGTTTTAAATCATTTACACAAAGCTGGATACACAAAGAAGCTCGATGTTTGGCTTCCTCACGAGTTGAGTGTTAGGAACATGATGGACCGAATTAACATTTGTGATACACTACTAAAACGGAATGAAATTGAGCTATTTCTGAAGAGAATGATAACTGGTGATGAAAAATGGATCACCTACGACAATCCAACTAGAAAAAGATCGTGGATAAAGAAAGGAGAGAAGGTGCAAGCAATCACAAAACCTAGATTGACGAGGAAGAAAGTGATGTGTGTGTGGTGGGACTGGAAGGGAATCATTCACTATGAGCTGTATCGTCCAATCAAACAGTTAATTCCGAACTCTACTGTGAACAACTGCAGAGATTACAACAAGCAATTGAGAGGAAGCGGCCAGAATTAATCAATAGGAGAGATGTCGTCTTCCATCACGACAACGCTCGACCACATACATTTTTGATGACTCGGCAAAAATTGCAAGAGTTTGGCTGGGAAGTTTTAATGCATCCTCTGTATAGTCCTGACATAGCACCCTCAGACTATCATTTGTTTAGGTCTCTGCAGAACTCTCTTAATGGTGTAAAGCTAGCTTCAAAAGAGGCCTGTGAAAATCACTTGAAGCAGTTTTTTGATCAGAAACCACAGAAGTTCTATCGCGATGGAATTATGGCTCTGCCCCAAAAATGGCAAAATATTATAGAAAATAATGGAGCACATTTGGTTTAAATAAATAATTGATTTCAATACTCTAAGAAAAACACTTTAATTTTACTAAAAAAATCGGCACGAACTTTTTCCCATATCCAATATTACTTAAGATGGTCTTGAGATAAGAATCGACTATGAATACCGACCTATGTTATGTATACTATACATTTTCAGCATTGGCAGTGAATTTTGGAACACATAGTAGGGGGGGGGGATTTGTTTTTTGTAGCTGAACTTTTAAAACTTAAAGATATGGTATATGTTTAATATTTGGTAAAAGCGGTATATGTTTAATATTTGGTAAAAGCGAAACGAAGTTCTAGTGCAGTCTAGTGCAGGGTATCAATGGCCTAATTTCCACTGAGGATTTAATCAGGATCAGAATATAAAAACCAACCAACTACAATCGAGTATTCCCCTGTTATAGTCGAACAGGGGAATGTTCGACTGTAATTGATTGGTTCTTACATTCTGATCTAGATTAAACTCTCGGTGGAATCTTGGCCAATCATGAAACTTTATCCCTAGAATGGAAAGTGAAAAGTGAAAATTTTCTTCATTAATTTCAATGATAAAAATTTTTACTTTTCATTTTCCATCCTAAGAATAAAGTTTTATGATTGATATCCAGGAATCAAAAATAGACAATATTCAATAGACAATAGACAATATTTTTACAATGGGGGCAACGTTTTGATTGATCAAAAAGCAGTCGCCATGTTTCGCCATTCCAGGATGCACAACTGCGCGTAGTGCGTATCTCTCAATGAAATGGGCTTAGTTTACATCGTGCACTTGATATATATTAACTAGTAACTTTTTATTTCTTCTAAATTATTTTAACTTCAGCAATGTATTTAAAGAATGATGTACTAAATTGGTACATCATAATGATTAATTAAATACATATATCATGTATATGTTTTAATATATTGCCGAAATTAAGATCATTCAATAGAAAGTTACTAGTTAGTATCAAGTGTACGATGTAAATTAGGCCTTATATTCTTATATCATGATCATTCATCTATCTCACCTTTTACTTTCTGATATTACTCCGGCCATTCCACGAAAGAACATGGAAGATGATAGATGTTGAAGAATTTTGTCATTTTGTCGTGTTGCTGATTCTTTAAAACGGTACGAGTCTCAGACAAAGTAACGCATACAAAATTTTGGACGAGATTAGGTCGTTACTCTGAAGCATGGCAGAGTATCTCGACTCTGAAGCGGATGTGAGCGAGGTAAAGTCTTTTCTTTCCATTTTCTCGCCACGGAAAGTCCTACGCAAAAATCTTATACGACAAAGCACTGCAACGACATTTGGTGCTAATAACGTGTGCGGCTGTATTACAGGGTGAGGAGGAATTGGACCAGAATGAGAAGAAAAAATTGAGGAAGTTGAAGGCGGTGGAGGAGAGCGACGACGAGGAGGAAGGTAAGGAAAGTCAGCGCAAGCCTTTCGCGATTTTTTTATGTATATGAATCTTGACAGATGCCGATTTATTGATGATAACTGTTCCAATTATTTCGTAGTTTGCTGTTTTTTATTGGACATGGAACCTCTAAAATCTGCTCTAAAAGTAATTGTTAATTTTTATTTAGTAATCTTTAGTTACTCTATGTACTCTATCAGTACTCTATGTACTCTATCTAGTAATCTTAGAATATTTCGTTTATTTCTTTTCCCCTTTTGTCTGATTCTCATCTCTTTGTTATCTTGATTTATTTATTCTCTTTCCCTTCTCTCCTTTATTACCTGCTTTCTCTTTAATTTATTATTGCACTCAATAAGAATTGTTTAACAAAATCTGTTTAGAGTTATTTTTATTATTTATTAATAATTAGTTTAATCAGGCCATGTTCTGATATATACTATCAGTATTGAAAATTTTTGGTTTATGTTTTGTTTATGTTATGTATATTATAAATTTTCAGTACTGGCACACAAAACAAAGCTTTATAGAGATGTTCTTTTGCTAATGTTAAAAAACTTTTAATTTATATATAAAAAGATATAAAAAATATCTAAATAAGTAGGATAGAATATTTCAACATTGCTGAATGCAGATCATTCTATAGCATAGAACATTCTAGCAATGTTGCTAGAATGTTCCATGCTACGTGAACAAAATAAAAATTAAGATGCATTTTCACTAGCCACTCAAACTGACCGTTTCAATGACAAAAAAGATCAAATAATGATTTTTGTCATAGAACTATTAGAGCGATACATCTCAAATTATTATTAGCAATTAAGTTATTCCAATTGCATTGAATTCTTTCATCTAGATCAGCAGTGGAAGAAAAGAATAGATTAGGTTACATATATATCATGGTCAACGCTGTTCTGATTGACAGGATGCAGTAACACCGTCAACAGTATTTGAGTGTTTGACGCTTGTACTCCAAATTTTCAGCCACTGGAATAGCAGCACATGAAATTGTACCTTCAAGTTGCTAGAAAGAACAAAATTGTCTAAAAGATTCTGAAAGTAGAAGACTCAAAGAACTTGTAATGTGAAATTGCTTTATTTGATATTGCAAAAAGCATTGCAGGCATTGCTTTATTTGATGATGCTTTATTTACAATTTACATTATATTTACAATATAGATATTATTTTGTGTGAAGTAAATAATAAAATTGAATATTTATGGAGATTTTTTCTGATTCTGATTACTAATTTCTTATCTTGCATGTTTCCATTTTCATAAAAATGTTCTTTTATTTATAAAAATGTTCATTATTATTTTAAACTTGTATATTTTTTTAACTTTTTAAATACTTAATATATTTTGTTTTTCATGTTTAGTTTTATATTAAAAGTGCTAAACAAAATTTAAGTAGTATTAAGTGACATTCTGTAATTGAATGTGTCTTTTAAAAAGAAGTGATTTATATTTTGCGTTATATCAAATGAAGGTTTTTAAAAACAGATTAGAGCAAAAAAATGGAATATCATTTAAAAGAAAATTTTTTCCCTAATGCTAAGTTTTTCCTAGGAAAATAACACTAAAAAGTTCTCTACATAGAAGTCGTAGATGGTCGCAATCAAATATAAGAAGAAGACTCGATTAGAATTGGTCATTTTCCTATGACTTAAG
>NW_017259213.1:245756-254090 GCF_001594045.1 Atta colombica | reverse complement strand
TATATTTAATATTAATTTTTTAATTGTTATTTATTTACATACTTATGTATGTATCTGTATGTATAGTGTACAATATAAATATATTTTGATCAATGAATACGTGGACCATTATTCTTTTTCTGTTTCTTTTTTATTCTTTTTATATGTATATTTAGTTAATTAAAAAAGATTTACTTCTAATACATCACATTAGATTTATTTAATTTATATTAATTTTTGAAATTATAATTTATTTGTATAATGTACAAACACACACACACACACACATATATATATATATATATATATATATATACATATGGTGTGCAACATTGGTATGATATATTTTATAGATGATGAAGACCAGTTACGTGAGGAACTGAAAGATTTGATAGATGACAATCCCATAGAGGAAAGCGAAGGTGAAGACAGTGATGGTTCTGATCATCATAAGAAGCGTAAGAAAAGTGATGATGAAGATTTTGATGATCGGTTGGAAGATGAAGACTATGATCTGATTGAAGAAAATTTAGGCGTTAAGCTTGAAAGAGTATGCTTCTATACATTTTGGATTATTCTTTAAAAAAAATAGAGTGTTAATTAAACAATATTAAATATTTTACTTTGCATTACAGAAACGTTTTAAACGTCTTCGAAGAATCCAAGATGAGGAATCAGAGGAAGAACAAGAAAAAGAAGCAGATGAAGAAAGGGACGCTATTGCTAATGAATTATTTGAAGGTTCCGGAGATGTAAGTTACATGAATATATTAAATTCGACACAGTATTAATTTTGGGAAAATATTTAAAAATTTACATAACATATTGTCTGCAATATTCGTTTATGTAATGTGTACTTTGTTGCTTCTTGTTGAATTCTTATTTTATGTACATAAATTATACAAATATAAACGCGTGTCTATGTATATGTGTCACATCTGTATTTGTTAAATACACATGCATACTTATATTAGGAAAGGGATATTATTACGGTATGTAATGCTTGTGTAAAGATATACAAAAGTGCGATATACAAAAGTGTCATATTTTTATTTATTTCTTTGTATTGCTCTTAGGAGGACGAAAGACGGAGTGAACGAAGTCATAGACCAGAGGCGGATACCTTTGAGGAAGGTAGTGATGAAGGCGAATACACTGATGCGGATGATTTTATTGTTGACGATGATGGTAGACCTATCGCAGAGAAAAGAAAGAAAAAGAAGCCAATATTTTCTGATGCGTATGTTGTGATATTTAATGACTTTTAAAATGTCTTATAATATCTATATTAACATCTATCTATTAGCATAAGTTAAATTTACGTCATTTAAACAAGGATATCTTTTTCTTGTCTATAGAGCATTGCAAGAAGCACAGGATATTTTTGGTGTTGATTTTGATTATAATGAATTCGATAAATACGGCGAAGAGGATTATGAGGAAGAAGAGGAAGAAGAAGAGGATGAATACATGGATGAAGATGCTGATATTGAACGGCCGCGACGACCGAAGAAGCAGTTGAAGAAAAAGACCACAAGGAAGAGTATCTTCGAGATTTACGAGCCTAGTGAATTGAAACGCGGTCACTTTACTGATATGGATAATGAGGTACGACATAATAATATGTAATGCTAAACAACAATTATCGTTACGTTGCGTAAATATATTAGTATTTTTTATATTGAATTTGAATACATTTCATTCTTTTTATATTATGCATTGTCTTTAAAAGTATTATAATATAACAAATCAGCGGCATTGGGTAAATGTAATATATTTTTTTTACAAATCTTATATTGAATTTTTAAATATTTAGTTTTTCTATATTTTGCATAGTTTTCGAAAATATTACAATATAGAGAAGTATTATAATATAAAAAATTTTTAATTTCTATATTGAGATACATGATATAAGAATAATAATTAAATTTGGATTATAATACAGAAATTTTATATTACATCTTTAAATTTAACATAAAAAATATATGTAGGAAATACATATAAATAGTAACAATGTTTTGTCTAAACGACGAATATTATTGTATATTTATAAATAGCTATATTGTTTCCAAATCTATCACTTATGAAATCTGTTTCAAAATTGCAGATACGTAATACAGATATACCAGAAAGAATGCAACTTAGATCTGTACCAGTCACATCAGTTCAGGAAGGTTCTGATGAACTGGATCTTGAAGCAGAATGGATCTATAAGCAAGCATTTTGCAAGCCTACAGTCTCCATTCAGGATGCCCACTTGAATGCTGAGGCTAAGGAACGGGCTCGAAAAGGACCACAGACTATCGGCAAGATCAAGAAAGCCTTGGATTTTATGCGCAATCAACACTTTGAAGTCCCTTTTATATCTTTCTATAGAAAGGAGTATGTGCTGCCCGAGTTGAACATTAATGACTTGTGGAAAGTTTATAAATTTGACGCAAAATGGTGTCAGTTGAGCCAACGGAAAGAAAACCTGCTCAAACTATTTGATAAGATGCGCAATTATCAACTGGATGAAATTATGAAGAATCCGGACGCACCATTGCCAGATAACGTGCGAGTGATCAAAGACGACGACATTGAGCGACTGAAGAATGCGCAGACAAGTGAAGAGCTCAATGATGTCTATAATCATTTCATGTTGTATTATAGTCATGAGATTCAGGCGATGCAGGAATCCGTGCGACAGAAGGAGAAACAGGCACGACGTGAAGAGAGAATTCAGCGACGTAAACAACAAATTGCTGAGGCAGAAGAAAATGGAGAGGATCCGCCGGAAGAGGAAGAAATACTGGAGGAAGAAGAAGTCGACGATACACTGAAACAAGCTGTTAGAAGCGGCCCATACTCAATCTGTCGGAAGGCTGGTTTGGATGGTCTAGCGAAAAAATTTGGCCTAACACCCGAACACTACGCCGAGAATCTGCGTGATAATTATCAACGTCACGAGGTGGATCAAGAGCCGACCGAACCGACGGCAATCGCGACCGAGTACTCCAGTTCGCGATTTAAGACCGCGGAAGAAGTATTGAAAGCTGCTCAGTTGATGGTGGCGATTCAGTTGGCACGCGAACCGCTCGTGCGTAAATGCGTGCGCGAAATGTACATGGAACGCGCTAAGATGTCCGTGAAGCCAACGAAGAAGGGCATTAAAGAGATTGATGAGAATCATCCAATCTACACAATGAAATATCTGAAGGACAAGCCGGTACGTGATTTAGTAGGCGTTCAATTCTTGAATCTGATGATTGCTGAGGAAGACAAACTCATTACAATTACACTCAGTGACGCTATTGAGGGTAACACCAGCAATAACTATGTCGACGAAATGAAGCAACTCTATTGCCGTGATGAGTTCAGCAAACTCGTACAAGATTGGAATGCTTTGCGTGTTGGCAGCGTCGAAATCGCCCTTAATCGCATGGTAATACCACATCTAAAGAAAGAGCTGCGCGCAAATTTAATCGCTGAGGCGAAGGAATGCGTAATGCGCTCGTGTTGCCGCAAGATGTACAATTGGATCAAGGTTGCGCCGTATAGTTGTGAGTTCCCCGAAGAGGAAGATGAGGAATGGGATACCAGTAAAGGCCTGCGCGTCATGGGCTTATCTTACGTGCCTGATTATTCGCAGGCAGCTTTTACCTGTTTGATTGCGGCTGATGGAGAATGTACGGATTACCTGCGCTTACCGCATCTGATGAAGCGCAAGAACAGTTATCGCGAAGGTGAAAAGACGCTGAAGGAGGCCGATTTACTAGCGTTAAAGAACTTTATAGCCACGAAGAAGCCACATGTGATCGTGGTGGCTGGCGAGTCTCGGGAAGCAATGATGATCGCTGCTGATATCAAGGAGTGTATCACGCATTTGTCGGAAGAAGAACAGTTTCCTAATATTCAGGTGGAGATATGCGATAACGAACTTGCCAAGATCTACGCCAATAGTAACAAAGGGAATTCAGAGTTTCGAGATTATCCGGAGCTGCTACGTCAGGCTATTTCGTTGGCGAGAAGGATGCAGGATCCACTAGTGGAATTCTCACAATTATGCACGGCTGACGAAGAGATTCTCTGCCTAAAATATCACAATTTGCAAGATCAGTTACCTAAGGAAGAACTGCTGGAAAATCTATATTTGGAATTCGTAAATCGCGTGAATGAAGTTGGCGTAGATGTGAATAAGGCAGTCCAACAAGCATACTGCGGCAACCTTGTTCAATTTGTTTGCGGTCTTGGTCCACGAAAGGGTCAGGCATTGATCAAGATGCTGAAGCAAACAAATCAACGATTAGAGAACAGAACGCAGTTAGTTACAGCATGTCATATGGGGCCAAAAGTATTCATCAATTGCGCTGGATTCATCAAAATCGACACTAATAGCCTTGGCGACAGTACCGAAGCGTACGTAGAAGTGCTCGACGGTTCGCGCGTACATCCCGAGACTTATGAATGGGCTAGAAAGATGGCAGTTGATGCACTGGAATATGACGACGAGGACGCCAATCCTGCTGGCGCTTTGGAGGAGATACTCGAATCGCCAGAACGCTTGAAAGATTTGGATCTCGACGCTTTTGCAGAAGAACTCGAGCGGCAAGGTTTCGGTAATAAATGCGTTACTCTCTACGATATCAGAGCCGAATTAAACAGCCGATACAAGGATCTTCGTGTATTATATCAATCACCGAGCGCGGAAAAATTGTTCGATGTTTTGACAAAGGAAACACCCGAGACTTTTTACGTCGGCAAGCTAGTGTTGGCTACCGTGGTCGGCATCAGTCATCGAAAACCACAGGGCGATCAGCTTGATCAGGCGAATCCGGTGCGAAACGAAGAGACTGGTCTGTGGCAATGTCCTTTCTGCCTAAAGAACGACTTTCCCGAATTATCGGAGGTGTGGAATCACTTCGATGCTGGCGCTTGTCCGGGTAAAGCTACCGGCGTAAGATTGCGACTAGACAATGGTATCTCTGGTTATATTCACATCAAGAATCTATCGGACCGGCACGTCGCAAACCCCTGCGAGAGAGTCGGTATGGGACAGATCATTCATTGCCGGATCATTAAAATTGAGGTAGATCGATTCAGTGTCGAATGTACTAGCAAGAGCAGCGATCTCGCTGACAAAAATCATGAATGGAGGTGAGTAGATTATATAAAATAATAAATAAATAAAGTCTATTTCTATTTAGATTTACCGTCTTTACAATCATGAATAAAGTTTGCAAAAATAAAAAAAAATCATATTTCTTAATTTAAAATATAGTGATATAATTTTTTTAAAATGTATTACCATGTACATTATTATAAGTTGTAATTTAATGTGCAGGCCACAGCGAGATCCATTTTATGACACCGAATCCGAGCAAAGAGATATAAAGGTAGAAGAGGACGCGAAGAAGGCAAAACAGCGGCAGATTTATGTGAAACGTGTTATCGTCCATCCATCCTTCCATAATATCAGTTTCGCCGAGACTGTTAAATTAATGCAGACAATGAAGCAGGGCGAAGCAATAGTGAGACCGAGTAGCAAAGGCGCCGACCATTTGACAGTCACGTGGAAAGTCACTGATGACATTTTACAGCACATCGACGTTCGTGAGGAGGGTAAAGAGAATGCTTTTTCATTGGGACAAAGCCTGTGGATAGGCAATGAGGAATTTGAAGATCTTGACGAGATTATCGCTCGACATGTAAATCCTATGGCCGCTTATGCCTCCGAATTGCTGGATTTCAAATACTACAAGTCCACTGTAGAAGGAATCAAGGATAAAGCGGAGGAGATACTAAAAGAACAGAAAAAGGAGAATCCTAATGGAATTCCATATATCATATCAGCAGCTAAGGTAAATAAATGTATATACAGTTAATTTTTTACTAATATGTAACATAGCATTTTTCTGAAAATCTTTTTATTTTTAATTTAATTTAAAAAACAATTTTGTTTATTTTTCTTTCATAGACTTATCCTGGAAAGTTTTTACTCTCATATCTCCCGCGCACTCGTTGCCGTCACGAGTACGTTACAGTGACATCCGAGGGCTTCAGATTTCGGGCGCAGATGTTCGGTAGAGTGAGCGACCTATTACGCTGGTTCAAGGAACATTTTAGGGATCCCGTTCCTGGACAATCCACTCCTAGTACACCGCGCGGTGCGATGACTTCTAGAACACCTTACACTACTACGCCAGGAACAGTCAGCGGTAAGTCTACATTGTTTACATTGTAAACTATTGTCACACTTAGTCACACTTAAATCATAGTATAGATCAAATTGTATATTTTATTTTAAAAAACTTTATTTTTCAAAATTAAGTCATTCTGTGACACACATGTTAAATCATTCTGTTCACATTCTATATTATCACTTATTTTTCGCATACATTCGCTGAAATAAAACGCACAAGTACGAACATGCGATTTTGTCATAAATAAAATAAAATGTACAAATATATGTGTTAATTACTATTACAATTGCTAGGAATGAATCAAGAAGCAATACAGCGAGTTGCACAGAATCTTCCACATCACATGTTGCATTCGTTATCACAAGTGGCGAATCAAACGCCACATCATTATCCGCCACACACCCCGGGAGCGGCTAGTACTACTGGCTATGGCGGAGGACACACGTATCCCAATACGCCGTACACGCCGTCTGGTCAAACTCCGTTTATGACCCCATATCAGACGCCGCATCATACACCGCATCACAGCCAGCCCACTCCCAGATATGGTCAACAAACCCCTAGCCATCATCAAGGGCCTTTTGTACATCCGCCGCCGCCATCGATGACACCCAGCCATCACAGATCTGCTCAATCGCACAGACCTACACCACCTCTGTCTACTCCTTCCGGTGATCCCATGGATTGGAAGAAGGCTGCCGAAGCATGGGCACGTTTAAAAAGTGGTCCTCGAGTCTCGTAAGTATACTAATTAAATATAAATTAAATAACAATCATTTTCAATTTTTCAATTGAAAATTGATGTATATAAAACGTCAGTGTTTTTCGTTCGACTATCGTCAATGGTTAAATGTGTTTGCAGCGGATCGACACCTAGATACGAAGAGTCTAGAAAAACTCCGCGTAGCTATGACGAATCATCTGGCAGAACGACGCCTTCCGGAAGAAGTAGACCTTCCACACGTACTCCATCGTATAAATCTCCGCGAGGTACTCCACACACGAATTCTAGTCCACGGAGTATGTCCCTCAGCGGAGATGGTACTCCTTTATACGACGAGAGCTAACGGGATTGTGCATAGCTGATTTATATTTATTAGTTATGTCTCATATCATGCTATGTATGAAATAGTAACAATATGCGTCGTGAAACATCATCGATCGCTCGATCATTGATCGTTGTAGACATGCAACATGCGTAATGAATTTTCACTTTCTTGCACGCGAGATTTTATTTGCGAATCAAGAAAGGAATCGTCGATTGGTTATTATAAACTACGGTGTTGTATTGTAATTTATTTATTATGTAATATTTCCGCGGTTTTTTCCTATGTACATAATAAAATTTTATGGAAACTTTATGAAGGCCTCACGAACACACTCTGCAATTTCTTGATTCACTTTCCTTCACATTGATAGCATCAATGAGAAAAATAATTGAATAATATTTGGAATTTACTATAATTTTCGAACGATTTTTATTTATCAGTTATTATAGAAAGATATTAAATATAAAACTATGATCAAAATAAAATTATAATATTTTACTTTATTAGATTTTTCTTGATCTTAGTCATCAAGATATATATTTTATATTAGAATCATAATATTTTAGCGGACATTGATAAGATAGCGTTGATTGTAACTGAATTATTGTTCAAAGATGTGTTTTATATTTTTCATTGATGCCATTATGTTCATAATATAGAGAATTGATCTAATTACTTATCGTATCAGTAATATAATATCTTTCGAATATAAATACCGCATTGTTTACAGATTTCTATACATAAATACCTGGACTGCTATATCACAATCAGAAAAATGAAAGTACTCCAAATGGTTTCAAGAGAGATAGTAACTGTTTTAAATAAATTTAAAGTTATCGATAATGATAACGCTACTTCATAAGATATTAAATATATGGATTTACATATATTTGACATGACATAACTAAAAAATTTGCCTCAAACTAATTCATAATTAGCACGTTAGCAATCTAGATATTCTATAGAAATCTATCTTATATATATTAAGTCTTTATAAGAAAATATCTGTACAATATTTAAATTGTTCAAAATAATGTCGCATTTACTTGACATCGTTAAAGCTTGCAGTTGATTTTAATGTTTAATCTTTGAATAAAGATGAAAGATGGATTATCTTTTTTTTG
>NW_017259213.1:235230-245656 GCF_001594045.1 Atta colombica | reverse complement strand
TATATATATATATATATATATATATATATATATGATGATAAATATGTAGAAAAATACTTTTTTTAAATTAAATTTTCACGTATTATCAATACAAAATAATATTTATACGTTATTACCGTCTGAGATTATACAAACGATTCTTCGTCCTCCGATAAAGCGTCTTCTGATTGCGAAATACTTTTATAATAATTATATGTCACATTTTGCCGCTTTCTTAATGCCATATATCGTGATTCTGAATTTACATTTTTGTTTGTTTTAGGATTGCGCACGTACTGCATAAAAAAGATACAATATAATTTCTTTCTTGAAAATATATGATAAGCAAAATAATTGTTTCAATTAATTTCAATATTACCTTTTGCCGAGACGCTTTTTGCTTCTCTTCGCTGGAATCGGTAGAGCTCATCCGTCGTTTGCGAGATTTCTTCGAGTTATTAGAGCTCTTTGTATTATTATTCGTAGCATTGACCTTATGTGATTTTTTAGGATTTCGAGACTTTTCAGTAACAATCGTTTAAATTAAAAGAATCCATAAACTTTTTATTAATGAACTTATTTTTAACAGAAATATAATTATACAAACTTACTTGATTTTTATTTATATTTGAAGTATTTGATTCAGATATTATTTGTTTATTTACATTTTGCTTCTGTGATGTATTCTCCTTCTGTGAATTCTTAAAAGTCCCATTTTGTTTATTTGTTTCATCAGTATCCTATATTTCACAATAATAAAAATATGTACAATTATAATAAAAGCGGATGTAAATATTTCTGCAATTATAGAAATTTTTACCATAGTACTCCTTTGAATTTCTCTTGAGTTATTAGTTTGTGAACATAACGATGATTTCTGTGAATTGCCCGGACTATAGATTGGATTGTTATCTTTCAATGTTATACGTTCACCTGTAAAAAAAATAATAGCAAAAAATAGCTTTAGATTATTTATCTATTTTTGTAAAAAAATTAATCTTTTCACATTTTTATTATTAATCTATTTACCTGTCCAGTAACATAATGGAGGTAAAATATGACGACCCCTCGAACTAATAGGTGCATTCAGCGAATTCACTGTCGTATCATAAGATTTCTGACTAATTTCTTGAATATTATCTAGGAAATAAAAATAAATGCAACACATAAACATATAATATTTATTAAAAGTTAAATATATTTTAAGAAACTTACCTTGCTGCAACGTTTTCCAAGTCAGACAAAATTGCTCGATTTTCGAAGGACATCCATAACGACATTGTTTTACAAGTTCCTTGGGAATAACTAAATATGATAAAGCAATATTGTTAATTGATAAATATTTATCAATGTACAATGATACAATGTTAATAATTTCGGATACTTTACTATGCTTATTGTCGTTTAAATGTCCAAGAAGTTCAAAGAATTCATGATTCACTGATTCGATTAGTGTCGCTGATAATCGCTTCAGCACAATGTCTGTCGTATAATTTCTGTGCACAACGTGGCCAGCTTCACTATATAGTAAAAAGAAAAAACATAAAATATTGTTTAATTATTAGACATACCTATTATCTAAGAGAACTTACTTGACTAATTTTCCTTGAAAAGTTAAACCTAATCCAGATTTTGATTTTGCATAATATACTACTTTTGGCATCCACGCAGTCAACATTTTGGGATTTTTTTTAACTTCACATTGCTCTTTACTGCTTTTAGGTTGCTCGGTTGTTGAATTCATCGTCGGATTAGTAGAATTTATATCATGCGATTTATTATTATTTGTCATTGGATAAATCTCTCTTTTATTGTCAATTGTCTTCGTATGAGAATCATTGAGCTCAGATTTTGAAGCAATTAACATGAAGTTCTTGTTTTCTAACTGAATATTTGTATTTTGTTTATCGTTGTTGATTATCTTGGAAGGCAATTGCTCGGCAATTGTATTCAAGTTTTCTTTACTTATTCTCATCTTCAAATTTACTGGTACCAAATTGATTATGGTAGGTTTGGATTTTTTCATCACAATATCGTTTTTTGTTTGTTCGATAAATTCTCTACGTAATTTTGGAGAAACATTGGATTTTTCAGAAAACTCATTATTTTCGTTGATTGCTATAATGTCTTGGTTCACCTTAGCCGGTGATGCTGTTACATTTCTATCTGCTGTTCGTGAATTTACAGTTACAATGTTGACATCAGAATTGATGGTATAATCAACATCTGAAACAAACTGTGAATGTACATTGTTTTGAACTCTATATGAAATATTTTGCTCCTTTATAAAATCATCTGAATTAATTTTTTGTGTGTCAAAAATATTAATTGGATGTTTATTTTGCATATGCGTTACACATTTGCCTTTCTCATACATTTCAAAATTTTTCTCTCTTTTTCGGCGACTGGAATAAGTTATTTCTTGTGATTTTGGATAAGTATTAATAGGTATTGTTTGGCAACACTTCCTCATATTGTGTGCTGTTCTCACTTCATCTTCTGTTATACTGACGCAGGAGTCATTTGAAAGTAATTTTTTCTCTTCATTCATTGCCATATGACTAGACTTAGTTTCTTTTGTATTGTATGTCAGATTTGCCACATGTTTCTGAGATAAGTCCGGATAAGTCGTTTTTTTTCTCACTTTACGTTTATATATTTTTCCAGGTAATTCTCTAGCTTTTAAAACTGATTCAATCGATATTTTGCGTATACCAGCATAAATCTCGCTCTCCAATTTATCTGAATTGTTGTCATGTCCCGGTCTAAGATTTGCTGAATTCGATAATTGGATAGTACTAGAATCATTTTTTATGCTTCCGTATTCCGGATCAATGGAGTGTCCCATTGTGCAGCTTTTTAATTCTATCGATTTGTTTTGAAGCTTATTAGTGTTCAGGGGGTTGCCATCACAAACTAAGCTCTTTTGCAATGACATTGTTTCTGATTTATATGTTTCGTGATTCGTGGAGATCATCGAATCGTTATTACATTCTGATTCCGTTTTGTAAGACACTGCATAATCCAAACAATCCAACATCTCAATAATCTTATTGATGTACTTTGGAGGACAATTCTTGTCTGCCAAATTGTTAATAATGATGTTCAATTTATCTTCCTGAAGAATATCTTTCAATTTATTCACTTTCTTAGAACTGCATGGTGGATTTATATCGGAATTGAAATTTTGCTTACTAGCTTCATCACATAAAGACTTCGTATTTTTTGTTTGCATAACAGGAATTATATCTTTTTCAGAGTTGTAAATAAAAGGTTTTATAAATGAAGAATTTTTTTCATAATTTGGAATACTATGAGTAGAATAATTACATATTTTCTTCTCTTTAGATATATCATTCATATTTTCAATCTTATTAGATTTGTTTAAGTTACAAGATTTCGTTGCAGAAATAGTGTTCTTATTTTTTACATAAGTCATATCTGTCAATTCGCTTTTTAAATCATCATCACTGTCAGTAATAGGGGTGGGCCAACGAAACGTTACTGGACATCCTTGCTTGGCATATGTCCTCCATATTTGATAAACGTTCTCCCAATCATCAGGAAAACCATTATAAAATTTTCCGCGAATATAATCTGGTAATCCTGTAATAAAATATAAAAGTTATTAACCTCCATCAATCATTACAATTTTGTACTTTCTGTTAGCAATATGGATCTTTGAGTTTCAGTGCAGATTTTTGTATTTTAAACTATAAAAAATTTGAAAAAATTCTTGCATATTTACAAAAGCTGTAATGAGTGTTTATTATTGCAGAAGTCGGATTGCATTTTACTTATTTTTTTACAAATTTATATTTACCTAGATTTATCCAGAATATACAATCAAAAAATTACCTTCAAAGTCCAACTTGGTCAACAGAGAGTTAATATGTAAACTATAAATTTTTAATGAAGTTTATACAAATTATTACCATTTCTTTCATCAACAATATTCCCTGTCAGAATATATACATGCTTGTATTTGGATTCAACACATTTTGCAGAATATCTTCTTATAACAGGTTTACTACGTACAACCTTACCACTGTTTGCAAATAAACAGTGAGTAAAAGAAAATAAACATTAACATTTAAATATTAATGCTGTGTTTTATTTTGTACTTACCAATCTAAAGTTCCTTTAATTATTAATTCGTAGTAGTTATTTAATATAACTTTCCATTTCGAAAATACTCGATCAATATTCTGAGAATTATGGATAGAACTCGATAAGACATAAGTTTTTTGATACTCTGGTACAGTAGATCTATCAGCACCTGTATTAATGGATATCCAAGTAGGAGCGCTCTTCAAACATGTATTTACTGTTGAAGAGCATATGGATGAATCAAATGAAGGCAACACTTTTTTGCAATTAGACAATGCAGAGACACCATTTTGTGACTCCCGAACAGTACGATAAATTGTGTTTCCCATTGGGGGTGGCATAGCAAGTTGATCGACATGATTATCCTTCTCGACACCGTACTGTTTGAGACTAGATGTAGTCATTGTTTCTTGCTTAATATTGTGGCTCTTCTTCTTTAAAAGTATATTTTTCAAATTATTGCTGGAAGTTAAGACTTCGCTGTTGAACAAAGAAGTTTGTTGCAATGGTGTTGTAATGCTGGAATCTAAAGTATCTGCATTAATACTGGAAATACTCGGCCAAGTTATTACAGTCGATGGTTTTCTATCGTATACACTCTTGTTTTGTTCATTTTGTAGTATAGCTAGTTTCAGGGATCGTTGTAGTTTCTTGAATCGTTCATCTGTTTCCAGATCTCCAAATTTGATCTATGGAAAGTATTAAAATATAGTTCGCAGGGTCATAAGTTAATAATAGAATTAGAATTGTTATAACCTTCATGTTAACAAAAACATACACTCATGATGATTAGCCATTGGAAGACATTAGTCCTTGGTATTCTTTATTGTATAAATTTGTAAGTAAAAATTCCACTTTTCGAAGAAAAACTAGAAGTAGGAAGAAGAAACTACAATTATGACAATGCAATAGTTTTGTTTTGGTTCACAGAGTAGATATAAAGAGAATAGGCGCCAAGCGGAAGTCACCATTTCCAACAAATATTTATAATACAGTTCTTCGTCTTAACTTTTTCTTTTTCTAACACCATCTTCTTCTAAGTTACGCTGTAAATGGCGGAGCCAATCAGCATTAGGCATACGCATTTTTGGTATACGCTACTCTTTTTACTTAATCTATTGTTTGTAAACTCAAACATTCCTGTAAGCCTATTCTGTAATTTTTTAATGACAATTTTATTAGCTCGAAATGTCATTACGCAGGTATTTTACATAGTTTTTTACATAGGTTTTTTACATAGTAAAAAAAGCTGTAATAGTAAAAAAGCAAGAACAATATAATGATACCAAATTGTCGTTAGTTACAGAAGAACTTATTGTGCCCTCTTTTCAATTAATGTCAGTTAATGTTGATATTGACTGTGTTCCAAAATTGACTGCCATGTACCACTAGTGAGATACTATTAAAGGAAGTAATTGAAAAATGCCGATATTGTCGACAATTGATATAAATTTGCTATTAATATTTGGCTTATGCATTATTAAATTCATAATTTTTTATTATATAAATGTTCATAAATAAATGTGTATACTTGTAAAGCTATAATATCCTATATATTGCAGAAAAATTACAATTTTTTCTCTGTAGTTATCATCTCTGTTAATAATTAAACTTTGATGATGACATTGAAATCACAGTTTTAAAGAAAAATCGAGTATTATTGAGTTCTAAATGCGTCTACTAAACTAATAAATCATAAAATTAATATTATCAGTTTTTAACTCTTAATCACTTCAATATTCTCAAAGACGCGAACTCCCATAAGGATGTTAATTTTTAATAGTATCTCATCGGTGCTAGTACTAAAAATCTATAGTGTAACATAAACTGTAGCATTTTCAATGCTGGCAGTAATTTTGGAATACAGCCATTATTGACTGATATTAACTTTTGCACACTGGAAATACTGATCCAAGGGTGATTCTGTAACTGTCTTTAAAATCACTAGATTATATAAAGTATCGCAATTGATTTCAGAAATGTCGCGTAAAAATAGCCGAAGCACATAATACACATCACGATTTGAAGTACATCAGAGTTCACATTGAGTCAATTGAATGCAGCTAATCTAGCATGTGTGACGTGTACTTTTGTATTCCTGAACAGTTCTGAACTGTACTTACACATATTTTTGTGCACTTTTATGTACAAAACTTCTATGGTAAATAAATTCGTATTAAACTAAAGAACACATAAATTGAGCCTTTGTACATATTTTTTTGTTCATAAATAAATAAATTACAACTAAAAAACATTGATTTATATATTTGATGTCTTTGATGTCTTTTCCCAAATAAAGCATGTAATGCATAAATTCGAAATGGTCACGTTTCGCGTTAAAATGGATGCGAGTTTGCGGTACTTTATAGATCTAGTGACTTTAATTGTCTTTACACGCCTATCAGTTATCAGTGTCGTTACACAGATATTTTATTATTGATGAAAAAGCTGTGCAACGCATCGACAACTGTCAGTAAGCATGTAAAACAGTGAGAGTGTTTATTGTACTCCATACAATAAAAAAAAGGAAGAGGGAACAGAGAACAGAATAAGAATTTCAACCTATCAAAAATTGTGTTTTCCACAATATATGATTTCTGATAGATTGAACTTCATATTATCTGTTCTCTGTTCTCTGTTCCTTTTATTGTGCGGAGCCCATTACAAGAGCTTAGGTTATTACGGACGATGGTTTTCTATCGCACACTCTTGCTTCTTTTTCAGTATAGCTAGTTTTAGAAAGTCTGTTTTCTGTTCCTGCATTAGACTATTCTAGAACTCTCTTTTTCGCTTTAAACAAATATCTATCTCATTTTAAGTTCTAAAAGTGTACACTAGTGCAGCCACAGAAAACAGATCTTATTGGCTGTGCTCCAAAATTCAACTTTGTCGACTCGAGTATTATTTTATCCTGTGCAAGCAATACGAACAGAAAATAAGAGATTTCAACTTATCAGAAACTATAAATTTATCAACAGAGATGATAACTGCAGAGAAAAAATTGTAATTTTTCTGCAATATATAGGATATTATAGCTTTACAAGTATGCACATTTATTTATGAACATTTATTTATGAATAATAGAATGAAGGCTTTCTAATAGGTTGAAATCTTTTATTCTCTGTTCCTATTGCCTGTGCTTTTCATTGCATTTCCAGCTTCAAAGCTTAAACACAATAGACACAGGCACAATAGGCATAGGCAACAGGAAATAACGAGCTGTCCAATCAGAGCTCTGGAATATAATATCAAAGTACATATCAGAGTTCTGATTGGACGACTCATTATTTTCTATTGCCTATTGTGTTTAAGTCTTAATAGAGGGGAATACTCGGTTGTAGTTGGTTGGTTCTTACATTCCGATTTAAACTCTCGGTGGAAACTAGGCCAGATACTCGGTTTTGAAACGCACTCCTAAGGATCGTTACAGTTTCTTAAGACGGTCTTAAGTTCAGCCTTGTAGTGAATCAATCAGAGGACCGCATTAGTGACTTAAGATGATTTTAAAATAAAAAACTATGACTATGAATACCGGTCCCTATAAGTTTTCACCGAGTAAACATATGTTTATAGTCAAAGAAAGAAATAAGCGGCACGGTTTACGCGGTCCCTATACCTAAGCTACGTTTGAGGAAAATTTTACTCGAAATATATATACACGTAACGTATACTATAGCATATAGAATAAAATCTTTCTCGGAGAGGAGTTTTGGAATGTAGCCCTAATTATTATCTGTACCGCGCTACATATAATCGTAAACCTGAAATATGGTGTAGTTCCGATTTTTTTAAAGTGACATTACGATCATGGTGGAATCAGCTGATCCATGCCATCATTGATTCGCGTGTTTGATAATACACGCGGATTACTACTAGTAAATACCGGAATGTTATCTGAGTTATCATCCGATAGTACTTAAAAAGTTCCTATGGCGATAACACAGATATATATCCATTTTCATCGTTTTGACATTTGTGATACATGTCGTCGCTTTTGTAGGTGATAATGTCCGCGATAAACGTGAAGGCGCTCACTCATCAAAACGTCCGGAGATTCTTGAATTCATTCGACACCGTCTTGACGGATTGTGACGGTGAGTGAGGACTACGTGTGAACATGGTTGATACGATAATGATTCCTTAGATATCTTTTTCAGGTGTATTATGGATGCATATGACACCTCTGCTACATTCGGCGGATGTTATAAACTTGTTCCGCAGACTCGGTAAACAGGTTTTTTACGTAACGAACAACAGTACGAAGACCCGCAATGACCTGGTGGAAAAGTGTAGGACACTTAAGTTTGAAGCCACCAAGAATGACATCCTATGCACTGCTCATCTGTCAGCATGTTATCTACAAAGTTTAAACTTTCGCAAGAAAGTCTACATTATTGGTTCCGAAGGTGAAACTCTATCAACACATGACATTACGAAATATCTGTTCTTTTCTGAGAAAACTTTTCAGAATTTTTATATGAATTGGGAATACCTAGAAAGTATATCCTTAGAATTTTGCAAATATTTCTCTTTCTATATAATTTCTATTCTGATGAAATACTTTTTCAAATTTTATAATTTTGTTTGAAATTATAGAATGAGACGTTTTTCAATTTCAATTTCATTGTCATTTAATGTAATTTATTTTAAAATAAAAATGTATATACGCAGGATGAATCTGATAAAAATTCAAGTTTTTCTTGAAAACAGTTGGAGATAGGGGAAAGACATTTATTATCAAAATTGGCCATGATCCAATTTGTGCTAATAATGCTCATGAGCATCATTTGTCTTCATTTGACAAACAACAAGGATAAAATGATTTTTAAGCGTTGTAAGCAAAATCGGACTGCAACCATTGTAGGATGAGTAGGAGGACATACTTTGATGACCTTGAATAATCTTAATTATCTTTGATTTTCATACTATCAATAACAATTTTTTTTTAATAGGAAGTATTTTTTTTTATTCATTCGATGGTGTTCAATGAACAGAATAACTTTGCATTAGAGCATTTTTTTGAAAATTCAACTATTATTGGGATATAAATCAAAATAAGTCAGATTGAAAGTTTGCAACAATTTTTTTATTATTGCAATAAATGTTCAAAATGTTCACATATTGATCTAGACATGGCTGTAGTCTTCTTGGAAAGTTTGCTTGAACTTCTAATCTCTTGAATCGTTATTTTTTGAATTGTATTCAGCTCATTGAGAACTATCGATAAAATGAGTAAAAAATACTCCTTCCCATTAAACAAAATTTTTTTTATTGGTAATATGAAAACCGAGAACATTTACTCAAAGTCATCACAATATGTCCCTCTACAATTTTGATAATAGGTATCTTTTCTCTATCTTTAACCGTTTTAAAAAAAAAACATGATACTTTTTATCAAACTCACTCTGTATATAAAAAAAATTCTAAAAAAGATGTGACTTTGTTAGCACTTTTAAAAAGCATTCCTATTTTGTAGTAAAAAAATTGTGAAATTTTATTTAAAAAATTATAAAGTTATTTAGAAATTGGGAAAAATTACGTGAAAAATTTTCATAAGGTATGCAATTGCTTTATTCTTATATTAATTTTATGCAGCAATTGCGAAAGAATTGGAGCAAGCTGATATCTCGTATTGTGGACTAGGGCCAGATCCAATTAATCAGAATAACCCATATTCCGTTTTCGAGAAAGATCCTGAAGTAGCTGCTGTTATAGTCGGATTCGATGAACATTTCAGCTATCCTAAAATGGTAAAAGCAGCTACATATCTAAACGATGTCAGTGTACATTTCATTGGCACTAATACAGATGAAAGATTTCCAGTTTCAAATGACGTCGTAATACCTGGTAAGTATTCAAATAACTTTCTTACCTTTGTATAACGTGTTAATTAAAAATCTATAACTTTTTTTATACAGGTACGGGAAGTCTAGTCAGATGTATAGAAAGTTGCTCAGAAAGAAAAGCAGTCATTATGGGCAAACCGGACAATTACATGGCTAAGATGTTAATGGAACGATCTAATGTCGATCCTCAACGTACTTTAATGATCGGAGACCGATGTAACACCGATATACTTTTTGGAACTCACTGTGGTTTTATGACTCTATTAGTCTTAACGGGAGTAACCGCATTGTCAGACGTTGAAAGATGGAAGCAATCCGAGCGACAAGAAGAACGGGATCTTGTACCAAATTATTACATAGACGCGCTTGGCGATTTATTACCGTATTTAAAAGAATTAGAAACTGAAACATCATAAACTCACAAGATTTGCAATGAAGAACAAAAAGTATGTGCTCTTTACTAAATAATAATGTAACTTTTTAGAATATGC
>NW_017259213.1:190568-235130 GCF_001594045.1 Atta colombica | reverse complement strand
CCCTCGCCAAAGGAATAGATAAATAAAGTGCGAATGTTAGAGCGAAATAAATGGAAATAATTTGAAGTTTCGAATGTAAACGGAGGTATAAAACAAGAAAGTAAATTTTCCACTTTAAATCTTCCAATCCCATATTTATTTTGGCAATGCCTTTTATATTTTATATGAAAAAGTACACCTTTTTTTTTTTAAAGGATGATGCACATTTCGGATGAGAAAGGAGTACTGCGATAGATAGATAGATAGAGGGGGAGGGAACGGGAGAGGGGGGGAAGATGAATTGGCAGAGGATGAAAGGATGTGTGCAAAAAGATCATGATAATACAATATATATTATATTCAAATATATATATATGTATATATGTGTATATATATATATATATGATAATGGTAAACTTAATGGTAGAGAGAAAGAGAGAAATACGGATTCGTAATCCTTACCTAGAGCTTGTCGTAAACTCATAACAATGAAATATATTTAACGCGCTATATTATCATATAATATAAAAGAAGCGTGGTACGTATGTGTTTCCATTGTGTATAATGTATGCATGTGTGTGTATCTTTTATCTTGTTGTGTACGTCTTTATATCTTATTTTAAACTTTCTAAGTTCGTCAGAGGGTCTTCCTAATCTACGGGGAGGCGAATTAGAAGTGCATGCCTATATCTTACATAGACACATATTCAAATATCGATTTCGAAGAGCACGAGTCGTAAAACTTTTAACAGCTAATCGTTTAACGGTTTCGATGCGTAAGTATTGTAGCGAGACAGCGTAACATTCATTACTATCATTACGTAACGTTCGCAATGATATATTACAAGAAACCCGTGTGTTTTCTCAGACTGCTACGCAGACCTTCAAAGCCGCCTTCGCGGACCGCATTCTCTCCGTTCAGATCGTTTAAAGTTATGAAGTTTCAGTGTAAATCACAGTTCACTCATACACGTTGAAAAGATATAGTGCATTCAAGGTACGCTTCAATTTCATAACGAAATGCATTGCGGCACGTCGATCGAGAGGATCGGCTATAACAATAAATAATTTCTCTTATACATCTTTTTGAAACATATATCACAAATCTTTCGCGGACTAGAAAAACACGCGACAATAACATACTAGTAAACATAATCTTTGTTATATGTAATATTTTTCTTTTTTTTTCTTATGCTGCATTCAAAAATGTTATCGGATTTTTTCAAAATTATGACAGAGAGAGAGAGAGAGAGAGAGAGAGAGAGAGAGAGAGAGAGAGAGAGGGAGGGGGGAGTTTAATTTTTCGAAATATATAAAACAAGAAAAGATACGCTTGAAGAAAGCATACGATCGCTTTTTTTTATTGCCATGCTACACTATCCTCTCGGAGGCAAAATTGTATTAGTTTACACACATCCATAGGGATTCCGGATCCTATGGACGATTAAACATTGATACGATCTTAAACAGTACATATGTATTTCGATATGTGCGATCTTAAGTAGAATCGCCGCTGGTGTATTGCAATCGAGAAGCTTACCTCTACTGTCTTAAATGCACATTAAAATGCATTAAATGCATTATGCTTTGCTATGCATAATTTTTTTAAGGATATGTTCTTGAGCTTTCGGAAGTAAGCTCTTCGATTTCGTGGATCGCCGTTACTTCCCTCTCATTCTCTATGAATTAGTACATATTAATGATTAGTCTTGTAATTGGCACAAGTTTTCTCGTGTATTTATAGGTGATCGAACGGTTTTAATAAGAGAGGATTCAATATCTCGGTGTAGATGATTTAGGTAATGAGGAGAAGAAAGTGGATATAGATGAGAAGAACGAGGGTTTCCACATAAACGATTCTGCAGTCGTCCAATACCGTTTGGAAAACTGACGGATGTTATTTTCGCTACATTTATAATGCTGTATTACGAGACAAGATTATAATAACGAGCAATCCTAATGAGAGGGCGAGAAAGACAATAAATTGATAAAATTTTCATTTACAGATATATAATATATAAATCAACGAATTTAAATCTAATTGTTCCTATAGCACTCGCTCCAGATCTCTGGTACAAAAAAAAAATGTTCATATTTTATAATGACAAATTACGCCGCAAGCATGATATTATTTCTGAAATGTTATTATAAGTGGAATATTAATTTAAACTGGTAGCATACATACACACACACACACACACACACACACACACACGCACGCACGCACGCACATACACACACAAAAGCAGGCACACGTACACTCGAAAGAAATAACATACACACACAAACACACACGGTGGTCGTTCAATATATAAGTATCTAAATGGAAATTGTGAAAATTAATGATACGTTGTAATTTTAATAAATAACTTACGATCACATAGGGTGATTCAAACATATACCGCTGAACTTGAAACATTCTGTTTTTTTAAATAATAATAATGTTAAAATATAGTCGAAATATTTCATTTTTTTTTTCATTTTGTAGTCACTATATGAAGAACGTATTTCGATGAATTACTATATCAGGCATAAAAGATCATTCAACTTTCAATTTATAATTAAAAATTAAAAAATGTGTATAGACATTTTTTTTCTGTCTTATATAAATATACTCTTAAAATTTGTACAAGTCTGCTAAACTTCTTTTTATTGATTAAGTTGTTTCCTTAAGATAATAACTTTTGAGTGTCTAAGACTTTAAGAAGACATGACACACTCAAATTGCACATAGAGAATAAAAATATTTATTATATAGAGACATCATCAGTCTGTTGTAAATAAATTATACTTTATTAATAATACGTTTGTAGTAATGTTAACTAGTCAATATTTTTTTCCCCACATACGATACGCAATCAAGCGACATAGATTTGAATTACTCTGTAATCTCTTTACAAACTCTAAATAACGATCCATTCTTTATGCTGGAATGTCGCTGTGTGACACTGCTACGATTGTCGACAAGACAAAAAAATCGAATATTAAATATCTTATGCGAAATGGAGAGAATGCACATCATGCGTTCGAATATAGCAATAGAAGAATATGTTATGTGTGATATGTGTGTATGTGTGCGTATGAATGCATATTTTATACATACAGGATATCCAAAAATGTGCGGGGTTTGCCTCCTTCCGAATATGATTTGCTTAAATTTGAGAATGGATTTTTTCCTTTATCCGAAAATAAGTCCATATGTCTAGTCTCAAATTAATAATCAAATTTAACTAAAAAGTAATCAAATTCCACTAAAAAGTTAAATTTGCAAAATACGAATTAAACTTGGAATAGATAATACTGAAATTCTATTTTATTAAAAACTATTTTTCTCAAATTATTTAAACTTAATTTAATAATTTATGATTAGAACTAAAAACTTAAATATTGAGATGAAAAATTATAATACCACTAAAATTGACAAACGATCGACTTCAACTGATAAAAAATACCGTGATCGATGGAAAGAATGCGATTTTTGCGATATTCTGTATGAATATACACGTGTGACTTTGACCACACGTTTAGAGATTAACAAATAAATACAGATATACATATACGCGTCGGACTATATGTATATGTGCCCAAGCCGACGCGCTATAAATTAGGCCCGCGTTTATATCTCTTACTTAACATTCTGTATGCAATCATTTAAATTCTCAATTTCATATAACATTTTATACGTAACTTTCATTACAAATAAAAATCACTCGCGATAGTCAGGTTTAGCGCTAAGTGGGAGACATAAACGCGAGCCCTAACAAATCGATATCGTCTTATAAAACAACTAAATGAAAACATTTGTACTTTAGCAGTATAGAGCAGTCATTTTTTGTAGTTACCCTTAATATCGTTTTATCTTCGTTATATTATATTTTATACATATATATGTAATATATTTTTTTAAGAATAATTCCCGCCTCCCTTGGCACGCTGATATCGCCCATCATTATCCTTGTCGCCATCGTCCTCAATTTCATTAATAATGAATATGATATTCCGAATGTCGCGCATTTGCCCTCAACTGTGGATGCCAGATGTTGAACTTTGAAAAATATTTCGGAAACCTCAAGACAGATTACAATAGTTAGAAAATTAACAAGATATAAATAATCAATTACAATTTAGTGAAATCGAGATATTGGCTCGCTCTGCAGATTTGTACAGTAGATAGTAATATTTTAATTCTCATATAATTTCCACAAGTGGATCTTAATGAAATGTTAATTTGTCGAATCCAAAGTCGCGAGAAAGTGCACGAATAGAGTATATGCACGTGTATTTGCGAGTATGTAAATAGAGTATGTAAATACAGTAATTAAAATTCGGCCCATCATTTTCTCGTGTGAAGAAGCAAGATTTATTTACGTAATATTTTATTTCACGAAGTATCTTAATGATACGAATATTAGTACGATTTGATATGTATAATTCTTTTTCAATTTTAACAAAAGCGAGACAGATTTTTGAAAATTTCACTGAAAAATATAAAGTATTTTAAAACTAAGAGATAGGAGGAGCATAATATTTACTATTTATATTTTTATACGTTGTACACTGTTCTCATATGTCCAAATTGCTTGATAAATGGAATAGTATAAGTTAAATATTCGATAACATGAATCGAGTATTCGAATCAAACGATCAATTTTTTAAAATTTACCTTTGTAAATTAAATTTGCGAATGTAAACGAATTACATGATAATAAAATTTGTTAACAATTTTGTTTTCAAACAATGTTCGCATTTCTTTTGTCAAGCGTCTTTAAACGTATAATATGATGGACACAATTTCGCGCAAATGTCCGATATAATAAAATATTCTTCTCTTCTTTAATTGATTTAAAATCGATTTGTTTCCAATAAAAATAATTTTTAATGAAATAAAATATTTGAAAATATAGATGTAACTTTTTATGATCTGAATTCATAATTGATAACGTTTTACTTTTAAAGTTAATAGACTTAAACAGGAAATCTCATTTTGAAAAGTATTTAACATCGTATATTGGCAAGTCAAAATAAAATAAAAATCCATTGATAAAATGGAACTGGTAACAAATTGAGTCAGGGAGAAATTGGCTCCACAGAATTTGTTGATAGAATTTGTGCCAATTTTTGTTACATATATATATTTATGGATATATGTTGCTGCTTTTGATGTGTGTCGAAGAGAACAGATATGCATAAATGCAATGCATATAACCGAGATATTCTACATTAAATCGAAGAATGATTATTATGTAGTCTTAGCAATTGCGGGCGGAATACGTAGAAGTATTTCAAAAACCATCTAGACCGTCTTATCATTCTAGCGTTTGCCTTTCTTTGACTTAAATAGCGCCGCTGATGATATATAACGTCGATATCATAATCACTAATAAGTACAATCAATGTAGCAATAATAATAATAATAATATCTTTAGTAATAATAATCGTAATAATATTTATAATAATAATGGTAGTACTAATGATAATAACATATCGATGATAATAATAATAGCAGTGGGAGGAGCACAGCGATAATAATCGGATTTTAACCGCAATAATATTATTAATCGTACGTATCGTATATTGATTAACCAACAATTTGTATAAGTATATATATGTACATATATAGATACTATAGCACCATGACCGAAATCTCGAAAACTCGAAATCTAAAAGAGACAAAGCGAAGGATCAAATTAAGAGAGTCCAGGGCGGAAGGAGGATAGGTTGAAGAGAGAGAGAGAGAGAGAGAGAGAGAGAGAGAGAGAGAGAGAGAGAGAGAGAGAGAGAGAGAGAGAGAGGGAGAGAGGGAGAGAGAGAGAGAGGAACTTTTCAAAAGAACTTTTCGATTAAAACACGAAAAAGAAAAAGGGGAAATTGAAATGTTTCACATCTTCAATTTTCTCGTGTTTCAACCGAGAGAGAAAGTCAAGAAAGTCGTCCCTTCAAATCAGTTTAGTAAGTTCAACAGAATAGAAAAATATGAAATGTTCTTCGACATGAGATGAAAATAGGAAAAAGGCCAATAAGAACCAGGTTGCAGATGTAATGAAAAATATACATATATATATTGATGATTATTTTTATAATGATTTCAATCTACTTTAAATCTCTTGATTACTTACTTAAAAACTTAGTCTCGTATACATTGGAAATAAATATTTTCAAACTTATCAACGTCTGCGGTTCGGCTTTTATTCGGTCTTTCCTATAAAGAAAAAGATTCTTATGCCTATATAATGAAAAGTTTCTCATAATATTTTTAAGAATTTGTTATATTTTAAATGTATGAAGATTTCTAAAATGGTACTTTAAACTTTTTCAGAGTTTATAAGTTTTCTTCAGAAATTATAGAATGAAAAATCTTTACGAAATATTAAAATATAATGTTTCAGAATTCATATGAAAAAAATCTTAGAAAAAAATTTTAGAATTTCTCAGTACTTCTGTATTCTAATTCGTATTTTCAAAAATCTAAGAAGTTTTTTTAAAAAAATTATACAGAAATTTTGAAAAATTATATAAAGAATTCTAGAAAAAAAATTTCTCCAGAGACTCCAATTATTATTATATATTTAAACACATCGACTCGATTTTTTATGTGTGTGGTTTTTTTTTCCTTTATTACCGGTCAATCGTCGCGTTTATGCTACGAAAAGTCGAAGAACGGAGGACCGCCGGCGATCAAAACGAAAAATCTGGGCGAGATCAGGGCGAAGGGATCTGGACACATCCCTAAAAGTGGAGCATCATCGCGCGCAAACAACCGGCCAAGAATACGAAGGAACACTATCGGCGCTGCGCAAGGACGACAAAGGACGATTGACCGGCGCCGTCGCTAAGAGATAGAGACAAATAGAGAATTATCTTTTATCATAATAATACAATATTACGCTATATTATTACTATGATGTATTTGGCCGTTTAATTATATACTCCAGCAACGCTCGCCAGAACATCTCTTCAATTCATGATTGCTAACTCGGCGAATAATTTTTGTGGGACTAGAAATTTTGAAGAATACGATCGTGACGTAACTGAAGAAAAATGTCGATTTCGAAAGAGAGTAGTATATTTATCTGTTTATTATTTATTCATGTTTCTCTCATTTTTAATTTGCACTAAGAGAATAATATAATAAAAAATTAATAGAAAATTTTCATCTTCCTTTCTTAATTTTTTTTTCTTATCTCTTTTCTTTCGTTTTCTTTATTTTTCTTTTTTTGGGGACACCAAATTCCTTCAAAAAAATTGCCTTCAATTTTAACAAGGGACATTGCGATGTCGTTGTCGATTGCCATTCATTTTCTCTCAAAATTTTATCCAAAACTCTCTGAAATTTTAATCGACATTTTTCTCATTTGGCAATGATCGGATATAAAGCGGAAACAATATGATCAATAAATGCCAAGTCACGTACGCTCGACTTATATTGAATCACGAGAAACCTTCCACTGCCCGATTACGATGATTAGAATATAAAAGCGGGAGAACACTACCACGTGATTGTTGCGTTGTAATCACCGGTATGTTCTACCTTGCGATTCGCTCGACATTAACACGTTAATTAACAGCTACTTCTTTTTTTTTGCAATATAGTTTCAATATAATGTTCCTTTGTAATATACATATATATATTTCTCCTATATATATATTTGTATATATATTTATATTATATTAAACGATGATATCCTCTTTGTCCAATATATTAATTAAGTATGATATGTTTATTCACAACTTGATGTGAGCGCTTAGAAAGAGTGAGAAAGAGCGAGAAAAAGAGATAGAGTGATAAAGATTGGAAATTCTTCCTTCCTTCCCTTAATATCGCAAGGACAGCATCTTCGATTTCTCTTTCGATTTGAGTGATAGCGATAATAAACCGGGTTAACGTCATTATTTTAAGCACGCCCCGGTATAGATAAAACAATGATATCTATATCAATAAACTTCTTTTTGCTCTCTTATTTCACATTTCACGAATGAGTATTTCGATGCACTCGCGCACATATCGCACACAAACAGGCACACACAACAAACAAATGCACACGTACGTGCGCACACACACACACACACACACACACACACACACACACACACACACACACACACACACATGCGCGCGCGCGTGCGCGCGCGTTCTGTGATTATATATTGTTATGTATTACACGCTAGTCATTGTCAGAAAGTTTATTAGTGTTTAAAGTTTGAAGAACTGGCCGCGCTCGCCACAGGATCGTTCCGCGCGGAATCGCGGAGTCGGGCTCAGAGTTCTCTGGATGTCGCGTGTGTGTCGGGTGTTATATGTGTATGCGCGGGCTGTGTGTCGCATTTCGCAAATTTTTGCATGTACACATGTGTACAAAGTGCTGGACTCGTTGCCGTTCTCTTGGGGCGCGATTTTTACAGATCACAGACACGCGGTTTGCCGCGACGAGTAAACGTGCAAATTATTCTGCGTGGATTAATTGAGGAACTTTATTCCGAATCGCCATTTACGTTCCGGTTCTGTCTTATGTGTTTCCACTCGGAACAGCTTCCCGAAGCGTCGCGCGACGATATATAATTGTATATATATATATATATAATTATATAATTATATAATTATATATATGTATATCGAGATATAATTCGCTATTCTACTTGTCGAGTAATAAAAATAGAGATTGCATAGATTGAAATTCGTAGCAGATGCGTCTATAAGAAGATACGTTCCTATAAAGAATTTTTCGAGCCTTGCATGAACAGCATGAAATTTGTATACGCTCCCTCTCAGCGCTTGTGCGCCTTTAATTACATACGTAAGCTCATAGCTGTATGCATATATGAATGCGCGGTTAGATCGCGCGAGTCTCGTGCTCAATCGCACACGCGTTTTGTTACACTTACGTGGCCGTACAATCATTCATCATCATTTCTTTGTCATCACCTTCGCAACAAATCAAGGATCAAAAATGACAAGTTCGATTTTCAATGTTGGGGACACAGAAAAATCTCGATTGGCTAATTAACGATCTAGCACGTGAAATTAAAACTATTATATGTATCAATTCAATAGACATTTTAATCTTTTTGTATAATTATACAACATGTATTAACATACAGTTAAGATTCTCCTAAATAGCCAAGCGTTCCTTAGTATAAGAAAGAAAATAGTTGCTTGGCACAAATTTCCCTTTAATTGCCATCACGTTGCTGTCATTGGGACACTAGTTTTGTTTAGGGCAATCTAAAGATATTGTGCGGACAACGGTTGTCTATGCAAATGAGCGGAAATGCTGTAGCATTTTTATTGCTATAAAAGTTGCTACAATTTGTTGGAAAAAGGGCAATCGTTGAATGTTATCATCAAATAATTATTAGTGGCAATAAAATTAGTTCATAACTATTAGTGGCAATAAAAATCAGCAATCAACATGCAAAGCCGGAAACTATTTTCCTTAATATAAAAGGCAATTTCAGCAGAGCAATTTGAAGCAAATGGACAGCAATCTGCGGGCAACTTGCTATGTGAGTAGTTTTACTGTATAATTATTATAAATATATAATAGGAAAAACGCTGTGTTTAATTTTTATTTAAAAAAGTGTGTAGTACTCTTTTTTATTCTATAATATATCGTTTATTGAAATCAATTTTTTTCACGTGTCTGCAACATTAAAATTCGAACTGATCACAATTACGCTGGCCGCAACACCTCTAAAGAGACACGTACGTGCTCAGCAACGATAATAATACATGAGGGAACACTTTGTAATCTTAATTTCTGATATGTCCGTTGAATATAGTTGGTGTTTCTGATGCTATCATTTGGCCGATTTCCGTTCTAGCCGCTCAGACGGGTACTGTACGCTGTATATATTTATTATATACATATATATTCTTAAGTCTTAGAATTATTTGAAGAGAAACAGAAAGAAAAATCAAAGGACAGAATCTTGAGCACGAACGGACGTCCATGATTCTGTTACGCTTTTTGTGCTTGTTTCCTCATCGCAACGCTCGTTAAAACAATTATTTACTTGGCGCGACAGCAAAGCGGCGCGAAAGATCCCTCCCTCGTCGATTGAGTATTTCATTCAAATATACGCCCGTTCGGAGACTCGCTTGTTGTAATGCGTGTGTGCTATTGCTTGACGAATAGTACAAAGCCGTTTCTGTTGAATTTGAGCAAATTGCGAATTTTCCTCCGAACTTGCGCGGAGCTTGCACGGAGAAGTTCCGTCTTATTGCTTGCGCGACTCTTTAAAGGTAATCTTCTTCTTTCTTGAGATCATCTTCTGTTATTCACTGGAGCGATCAAAACATTTCAGGGGATGTCCCCTAAAACATCGTCGTTAGAAATTCACATTACTGTCCGCTGCGCGATCTCGCTGTTCAGATAATCAACAATTGCGTCTGTAATTTTCTCCTTTCTTTCTTTTTTAATTTTCTAGTACGGCAAATTTCTTTCGCGATCTTTCAACCAAAATTCCTTTTCCGCTGACTTTTAAATAACCGAGACAACTCAATGGGAATCGCCATCAGTCGTCGACAATCGCGTCTTAGTTTTTCTTTTCTCTCTAATTTTCTAATTTCTCTTGTGATAAACAATCTTCATAGGCATACTTCATTCCTCGTTTCAACCGTCCGTTCTTCATTCAATTTGAGTCTCATCATCGTGTTAGATGTATTTCGCTAACTCTATGAGTTAAAACGATTCTAGATATTCAGAACGGCCTCGGTAAACGCTGGGCCCAATTTATCACCGACAGCACGGCATCATTGGTCTCGAATTACCTCGCTGTAGCTTATAGAGGCTGCTAAACAAAGGATATTTCACTGTATTCGACAATTCAAGAGCTTAAGATTGGATACATTAAATAAAGTAATTTAGCAAAATTTAATTTCAAGATAATTAAATAATAATAAACAAATTAGACTAATATCTGTACAGAAATTTCTTAAAGTGATCGAAGCAAACAATTCGCGAAAAACCCGTAGATTTGTTAATTTAATTTTGAATTGTTTGAGGCAACGTTGCATTAAGATAATTAAGACTGCATTACTATATTGGATTATTATTCAAATTCGTTGATTTCATACTGTTATTTTATCATGATCATGGTATAAGTAACGAAAAATCAAACATTTGCAGTCTTTATTTGTGTTGCATCAAATTATTAAAAATATCAAATTATCAAATGAGCAAAAGAGAAGTGAGAGAAACTGGAATTACGTTGAATAATATGAATAAACGTGAAATAAGGGTTTTCAGAGAAGATAAAAACGAGCACACGTTTAAAAGTTAAATCGTAAAGCGTAAACATATCCTGTACTTCGTATGAATACTCTTTTGAAGCATTCGTTTGCAAATATATATTGCAGTCAGTTATCGATTATCCAGCAGTATACAGAATTCGCGCTTCTCATTACTCGTATCTTTTTCACGGTATTATCGCCGTTATTCTATTTATAGAAACGAATGCTTCGAGTATAAAACGAATGCTCTCACATCTTCACGAAGCGTTCGCTTCACTGAATACAAATAAAAATTCACTTTCCCCTCCTTCCATTCACACAACCGGTCTCTATTAAATTATTGTTGAAGATTACCTTTTCATTGCAAATCCTCCTCGCATTTAGGAATGTCGAATATCTCGGCGAACAGCGGCGGTAATTTGAGCTTCGTCCAGTTCCTGCGAAACCAGTCTAAGAGATTGGCATGTCTAGCGCCGAGCGCTCTCAGTTCGGGTATCCTTTGCGAGACGTTGGTGATCGCGGTGCCGCCGGCACCTTCACCAGAGGGTCGCGTTGTTTGCACCCTCAATGCCTCCAGGACGCGATCCTGCAGCCTTTGAACGGCCTTGACGTCGTTCAGTCCTGATCGTTCGTTCAGCAGCACCGCCGCCGAGAACAGGCCCAGCTCGGTGTCCGTCAGTTGATGGGCATTTAACGATGACGTGACTTGCATTAGTGCAGATACAAAATCGGGCTGTCGATCATAAATAGTCGAATAAAATAATGATCGTATAATATAATAATAATCTTTACAGAAATTTAATACTAGAAAAAGTAATTAATTACTTAATTTGAATACTAAAAGTATTTTTAATATTCAAAATAAGTAATTAATCACTATCTTTCAATATTAACCCTTTGATGTCATCTTGGATGTAATGTAGTTGGTTTTCTTTTTCTAATAATTTCTCCATTGCTTATAATATTTTATTAATAAAAAACAAATATATTCACTTAATACCGATATAGTCCTTAATGTCTGGCGTTTCGATTGAAAATAAAATTTTACAATATGTTCATTTTTATGAAAGTTAGCTATAAGCAATCGAATTGGATTAGGTATGCTATACCCAAGTGTGTCATTTCTGTAGTGTGACAACGAAGTGTTAAATTGGCTAGTACTAAATTGGATTTAGTAAAGGAAAGACAAAATTGAAAACACAGAAAACGATTAAATTTATTATTTTATGTTCAACTTCTTTCTCAACAGAGAAAAAAATAGTCAATTTTATGTGATAAAGAATGAATCTAAAATTCATAAATTCGAAAGTACAAATTTCATTGAGACTTAGGGAAATAGATACAAGTGTGTTACTAAAATTAATATAAGTTAAATACTGTATTGATCTTTAATCAGTTTTAATCTTACCTCGTACATCAATTCCAGTTGCTGGCGGGTGAAGTAAGTGCCGTCTTCAAAAGTCATCGAATTATCGGTGGTCATTTTGGAGATGTGGCAGAGCCATACCTCAAAAAAGCCGACTTTGATCAGGATCAGCTGGTCGTCTTGCGAGAGTTCGCAGAATCCCGGCATCCGTTTTGCGAATTCCACCACCCTCTGTACCGACGGCGTCACTCTAGTGGCAAATTGCTGCCACAACCAGATCCTCTGCGACTCAACAGTTTCCGCGGTCGAGGATGCTGCTTCTGGATCTTCCGGGCTCGCGGGCTGCGAAGAATTACTCGCCTAATCAGCAAGATTACAAACAGACCTGCGAGTTTGCTACCACTTCCAGCGGGAAGTCTTCGCGCTAATACATAATGAGAAATTAAACTAATTCCGTTCTGCGTCAAAAAGAGACATATCGCAAAGTTAATATGTTTTTCATTCTTTCAATCGATTCGGAAAAGATCTTTATTGTGTATTAAAAAAAATACATATAGATCTTTGTTTTATTGAATTTAATTATTATTAGATACCAAGACCTGCTTTGACCAAATATTTTTGTTTATTTGTGTTGGACATTTCTGGATCAATTTTCATTTACTACTGTTTAATTACTATGTTGTTTAATTATTATTTTATTATTATAATTACTGTTATATGACGATTACTGATTTAGAGCGGCGATGTTTTAGATCGCAACGGATTAGTTTCCTTTTTCATTTTCTAATGGCTCACCGGTATTATCATAGGTTTCCTCGTGAGGCCCCTAGTGGACTCTTCCGTGAAGCCGCAATGAGCGTGATGAGCCTGAGAGACCTGATGAATCACATCGTATACAGCCAGTTGCTTCACGTCAGCGTCTGATTGATCAGCCTCGACCACTGCCGCCGATGGTACCCGTGAGATCGCGTTTTGGCTCTGGGTGTTATTGTTATTATTATTATTGTTGTTATTGTTGTTGTTATTGTTGTTCTTGTTGCTGGCATTGTTGTTGCCGGTATCAGGTGTAGTCAGTTGCTGCATTTCCATAGCCGCCATCGTCGTCGTCGTCGTCGTCGTCGTCATGGTCGTCGCCATCGTGTCCTCAGGGCCGCGTTCTCTCGAGCGTTTCGGCACCCTGCCGTATCTCACGGCTGCAAAGAGACGAGTAGAATGTGATCGTTGGGGAAATCTCGAGGTATTCGATAAAATTATTTTTCGGTACATATATTTTTCATTCCTTGCGGCGGTCTTCGCTATAATATTGATTTTTGTAAATAAAAGCTGATTTTTGTAGATAAAATTGAAAATATTTTTGCGAATATTCCTTCATACCAATTTATCATTGAAAAAACGTAAATTTTTTATTTTATTAAAAATTTTTTTATCTTTCAAACAAACAATCTTAAGTAAACTTTTCAAAATGTTATTATACCAAGATGTGCTTTCATGTGATAATAAGAGCGAGGATAATCTTTCTTGTTATAAAGAGAGACAGTTCAAATTTGACAACAGCTCATTTCTCTTGGTCACGCTCAAAATAGTTTTATCATTAAAAATGTATTAATATTATTCTGAATTTTATTTACTGTTCGACTCATATGGAAATTAATCATATTCCGTTTATAATTAAAGATTACTAAGAAATGAAGTATCTAAGCATTTATCGGTCATATTTCAAACGAGACATTCAGTTATTTCTGTACTATCCAACAATTCAACTAGTTGAGATTCTCTATAAGAGAAAGGCTGACTGCCTCAGGAGGAACATTACTATGATTTTCGTTGGATCTTAAGTATGTGAATTCATTACATATTGATCAAATGATGAAGATGGCTAAAAGATTAACCGAAACTTCTATAGCTGGTCATAGAAAAGTTGTAACACTTTTTTTTTCGAGTTTCGGAATGTAATTTATTCATTGAGTGATTGGTTCTTGCTTATGAATCTAATCATTTACATTCAATTACTCTACGAGCAAGTTCCGAATTCCATTGAAAAAAGTGTTGCAACATTTCTGTAATATTCGGCTATATACATAATAATGTAATGTTGTGAATATATTCAAATCTTATTTATATTGTATTGCGCAATTTTAAGCGCGCATTCTTAGCTCGTTTTTTTACAGTTTCTTGTTTTTTATTCATTTTGAAAATTTGAGAATTGATATTTTACTTAGTTTTTAAATTCATAAATTTGAGTTATTTTTTATCATTTCTATATGAATATCTATATCACTGCTCCTCAATATATCATTGATTTAACTAAAACATTAGAGTTAAACATTAGAGTTAGTATTAAATTTAATTCAAATTTAGTTCATCATTTATTAAATGCATATATGTATTGATTCAGATGTTATTTAAATTAAAACTAATCATAGAAATGACATGATTGATTGACATTTTGACATACATGTAAGTTAAAATAATAGAATGTTTATTTAATTCAAGGAATTGAGTTACCATTATTGCTCTTTTAATATTTAACAATGTTCCTTTTTAAAAATTGAAATGATTTTTTTGGAATCGATTAGAAATGGAGATCTTTAGCGAATCACGGTTCAGAGACACAGACAATAAAGTCTCACGGTTCAAATAATTTCAGACTTTAGTTTCATGGACTCCTGATTTAAACGCCGTAGTCTGAAGATATTTTACGTCAAAAGTTTTAACATTTCTGAAAGTTGAGTCCCGTGGATTTAAATGAAAGCCATCTCGTTTGCGTTCCTCTAGATTATTACACCCGCGTCTACGCGAGTCTACGTGAGTTCGTTACAATTTCGTTTGCGACACGTGACACGATGATGAAGCGGTACTCGCAGCTCGCACGTCGTACACGTAGACCGGTATTGCGCCCTGGAACTCTGACGTTTAATTATGTACACGCCTGCCCTTTGGTTTACTTTGCTCTCTCGACACGGGCGGCAAGTAGATTTTGCATCACTGACGGCTAGAATTGCGATCTCGTAGAATTCTGTTTGAATTTCTAACGGCGCCATGGACTCGTAAGCTCGTTTCTGACACGCGTAAAGAATCAAAGAGTCAACTTGTCGTACTCGGGGCTTTACAAATGTAACTAACAAATAACATATAAGATCAAAATATTTTTTAATTTTTAATGTTTAAACATTCTCTCTCTCTCTCTCTCTCTCTCTCTCTCTCTCTCTCTCTCTCTCTCTGTCTATATATACAGTTATATTTAAATTAATTTAAAAAATTCATTAACTGTTTTGAAAATTTTATACAATTTTTTGCCATTATAAAAAAAAAAGAAAATATATGCATTTTTATACCTTATATAATTTTGTACTAGCTACTGTTTATTTTACAACTCAGTTTTAAATAATTTTTTAAAATACTTAATATCAATATATTGCATAAATTCATAATTATTTAATATACTTTATATAAAATAAGAGTATCAACACAGAAAAGATTGAAAAGATTTTTAGAGATGGAAAAGATTTCACAATCTTTTAAAAAAATGTATGCAATATTGATTATCAATTTCTTTTTAAGGAATTTCTTTTATATACAATCTGTATGTGAATTAAATATTCGATAATGTTACTCAGTAATATCTTCGATATTGATACGTTACGGAATTTGCCGACTACTGTCTAGACTAAACGAAGTGTAAAAATTGTTAAACGTAGCGCGAACACGGTACTTACAGTCTCTGGACATGCCGACGGCTAGGCACTTCTTGAATCTGCAGTACTGGCAACGGTTCCGATTTAATCTGATGACAAGACACTTGCCGTCCCTCAAGCACCTGTACTCTATCTGCTTCTGTATGCTCCTTCTGAAGAAGCCCTGAAACAGGAAGTAAGGAAGCGCTATTAATAACAATCCCATAGACCGTCGCGGGATTAATTATATCTCTCCGTGTATAAAATACGACACTCCATGCTCTTCTTTGTAGCGTCGAGGGTTACAGGAAAAGCGAGATAGCTAACGGAAAATGCGCTCATGAGAAAAGTAAGTTCTCGAACGCACTTTGTATTATATCGCTCATTTTCCGTGATGGGAAATTTTGTTATAATTACATCTTAGAACATTTGTATGTTCAGAGATACACAATTAATAATAATAAATGATAATTGAATAACACACTATATCTCTAAATATGGTCTTATCATTATGAATGTCTCTTTAAATTTTTTATGAAATTTAGAGTTAATTTCTCGGCGCAGATTTCATAAATGGCTATCATTTACTAATAAATTTTCACATTAATTATTTTGATAATTAAATTCAAAATCGTGTATTTTTCTAGATGAAAAATTATAATTATGTCGAAATTTATATAAATAAATAAATAATGATAATGAAATAACCCGTTATTTTTGTGGTAAAATTATTATTGAATATTTTTCTGAATATCTTTTTTCGTGAAAGGAGTTAATTTTTCTCCGGTGGAGAAAGATGGTTATCATTAAAATTCTTAATTTCTAATGTTAATTATTTTAATAGGCGTGTCATAACAAAACGTTTAAGTATCATTTGTTAGAAAAAACTTACTTTCTTACAAACTATCAAAAATTCTACAAAAATTACTGTAATAAGATATAATCATTCTCTGCAACAATGTTTAATTAAATAATTCAAATTTAAAAAAATCATGTTAAAGTTTCAAAACTTAATGTAAGTAAAAATACAAGTCAAAACATTATAAGTCAAAGTAAAAATACCAATTACACAATGATTTGCAACATTTTGTATTATCTATTTTTTTCCGTTTATAGCAACACTTTTCACACGTCAAATATTAATATATAATAGAATACAGTCATACATAATAAAATGCATTTTCACAATTTGGCACTTAAAATGTTTTTGCCATCTAAATTGAATCCAAATTCATTTAAAATTTATATAATAATTTGCTCAAAATAAAATATCTTTTTGATGATATCGAGTTCAGCAAATAAAATTTCGTTCTATTGAATGTCTATTTTATTATTTGAGGCAACACGTCTGTACAAATCAAAGTCTCGCAGTAATTCTTGAGATACGTTATTGCTAAGCCTTTTCTCCTTCGAGATCCTTCTCTTAACATTTAAATATTTTCTCCTTCGTTTTTATTGATCTTAGATCTGTTCTTCATTCCTGCACTACCTGAACTAGTGCATAAATTGAAGTGCAATAAATTGAAGTGAAATAAATATATATTTGTTTCGTTTCAACTTATTGTACCGTATTCACCAGTTCAGATAATGCAATAATAAAGAAAAGATCTTTAGTTTATCTCGCTTTTAGATTATTTCGAGATATATTGAATGTTCAAATTTTGACAAATTTCAATCTTGATTGAAGGTTCCGAAGAATAAATCGTAGGAAAGTAGCCAATGTGAGCCAACACAGATTGTTGATGTGTAAGAAAAACATTTAAAATTTTGAGTTGCAATTAGATGCCTAAGGATAAAACCACCCAAGAGAGTGCGCATTTTTTTTATGTAACTTGTATAAGAATTTTGTACAGTAAATGGTGCTTAAATTATTCCTTACACTTTAAACTGAAAATTTGTCAAGTATCAATTTAATACTATCACTTGCTTTTAATTCTACTAATAAGGGAAAAATGTAAATTCTTGAGCAAGTATCTTCTCAAGAATTCGCATTAGTTCATACAAGAATTCGCACTATGAAAAAAGTGTGGCTTATTAGAAAAGTAATATTAATTAAAATAAAAATAACATTTGTTTTTCATTAAACAGATATGTTTATAAGTCTCTGAATGTATTTTTACATACAGAGTATTCACACAAGTAAATTTTCGATCGATCCCGGCACAATTGATATAGGCTTAGAGACAACAGCTCTGGCACTGGATCCAATTTTCACTGAATTTAGAACATGAATAGAGACCGTTACAAAATATATGTTACTCACAATTGGTGTCTACCAATGCTGCTCATGTGTAAACTTTTAAATCGTTCTCAAGTGCGAACTCTTGAGTCATCGTGTCACTTTTTACTTTTAATATAACTATATAAAAATTATTATAGATATTAAGTAAATATATTATTAAATATGAAGCAAAGACATGCATATACACAATATAAATAGTACAGATTCACAAAGCAACAATTTGATATTGAAAATCGATTAATTTATCCATGAAAAATATGGAAAGAAAATGGTTAAAATCATAAAATTTAAAATACCTTTTTCATTGCTGTATAATGATAACAATGATTTTTTATACACAGATAGGCAAAAGGCATTAAAGGCACTAAAAAGGCACATTCTGTGTAAATTACAGCTCTTACTCTCAATCTAACAGTTTTGTCGTAAAGCTCAATGCGAACTCTTGAACGATGCGGACACTCTTAGACAATTTTGTTCTACAACACAATTATTATTTCCGAATATCATAATTGCAACAGTTAAATGTCTATATCTATATATTATGAAGGATCTGAAAAAATTCGAATTGCTACCTCGAATTGCTACGAGAAATTTATGTAAAAGAAAATTTAAATGCCGCTATTGTCTTGAATCACGAATAGTACATATGTACTATATGTGCGAATATGTGTACCCAAACATTTCGAACCGTCTCGCATATTCGGTTACGAGGATCGTGGACGATATAATCATCACATCTTAATATAAGAATCTTTGAAACAATTGCTGTTTCTTTCTCTAAATTTCTTGGAGTAAAATTTCACTCCGAGAGAGTGAAAATATAGCCATTTTTGGAGAAGAATGAAAATATTTCTTAAAAACGAGTGACAATTTTCGCTTAAAAAATATTTTCACTTTCCTTTGAAATATAATTTCACTAAAAAAAAGTGAAAATTTTTACTCTTTTTCAAGCAATGAAATATTTTCATTCTTGTGTGAAAATGGTTATATAGTATATGTCGAATGTTTGTTCGGTGCTTAATTCTGATGTAGTTAGGATCTCATTTTTCATATTCATTAATATATGGACAGGGTGTCTCAAAATTCATGCATTTGTAGCACAGAACATGATACTTTATGCTAAAACAAACAACTTTTTCCTTTAGCAAAATTGTGTTCGATAAATAATTTTTTTTTGCACTTATTTGTTAACTTCAACCTGCTCTTCTGCAAAAACTACTTATCGAACGCAATTTTGATGAATGAAAAAGTTGTTTTTTGTGTTCATTTTTTGCTAAAATGAACAACTTTTTCCTAGTAAAATTACATTCGATAAATAACACAGGCCCACAAAAAAGTACCCTGTGCTGGAGTGGAGAGCTATTCTTATGTATTTTAAGTCGCTAAATATGAATCTGACATCAAAATAAGACTATCTAGAAATAGCGAAAAAATGGGTCATTTTTTTGCTCTAGATTGAAAATTTCTGAATGGTCCTATTTTGATGTTAGATTCAACGACTCAAAATACATAAGCTAAGTAAAATACATAGCTAAGTCCCCAGCACAGAGTACTTTTTTTTTGTGGGCCTGTATAATTTTTGCGTTTACTCATATAACTTTAATCTGCTCTTCTGCAAAAACTACTAAACTTGTCAGACGCAATTTTGTAAAAAGAAAAAATTGTTTGTTTTAGCATAAAGTATCATGTCCTGTACTCCGAATGCGCGAATTTTAGGACACCTTGTATATTACGTAAACAATAACGGCTATGGCTTTACGAAGTGAGAAATTCACGCGGAAGTAATGGAATAATGGAAACGGCATATGGATGAGGCGCGAGCAATCGAGAAAGCATCGATTTATTGGCATATTACTATCGGTGCTAATTGATGAAAGGTATTCCGTAACAGCATCATGCAACAACGCTAACATACATCCAGCATCCAATATCCTGGAATCCCCGATGGATGGACTGCTCGTAATGCAACTGTCGATATTACTGATAACCAATGGCGCGCGCGACCTCAGCTCATTTCTAGAAAATCGATACATTATAACTCGTCTGTCTGTTTGTCCTCATCAACCATGTGACAGAAAAAAAAATAAATAATATTAAATGATTTGATAAATCAATATCATAAATTAAATATGTATATATTTGAAAAAAATTGCTAAACGTATTAAATGTTTTAATGATCAATTACATAAGTATATAATTAACAAAATAATTTATCTCGTTATGATAAAAAATTGCTTCATTAAAAAAAAGAACAAAAGATATACAGAATGTTTAAATTGAAATAAAAATTTTAAATAGATTACAATTGATTTTGGTTGATAAAAATTAATTAAGATTTTTTTAAAAAGTTATTTCGATAACTTTTATTTAATTTACATTACATAATTATATACAGAGTCTTTCAAAATTACAAAACTTCGACCAATACACGTTAAGAAAAAATTTAACTTGATTGTAGAAAGCATAAAGCATTGAGGACAAGATTTATGTTTTTTAACTCCATAAAAATCTCGTTATCGTTCGCAGAAGATTTGTATATCCCAAGATGTTCACGTTATAAAAGCTGGAAGAGAAAGCCAGAGTTTTGTACAATAATAAATATTACACGTGGAGAATAAAGGAGAGGCGAGCAGCATGAACCGCGTACATTCAGCCAGTAGTAAAAACGCGATGCGGGTCAGACGAATGTAGCAGCACAGTAGTAATAGCCCAGTCGGACGCGGAACAATGGCAAGCCGTTCCATTGATTTGTTGCAGTTTAAATTACAATTTATAAGCTGTATGCACAAAATTTGTTTTATTATTCATATTGTAAACTTTATATTATTGATAATTTGATATTATTTGATATTGATATAAACCAGATCAAATATTAATTTGAGAAACTCCTATCAACATATGTAAGTTTCATTTAAATGATTTCGATTCTCAGCTCGGAAGAGAGAATATTGTGATACCAAATATTATCGAATATTCGCTTAATCCACATTTCAAAATACGAATATTATACAGTCAAGTATATGTATACCATTAAAAGAGCAATGGTAATCCAATCCCTTGAGTTAAATGATGATTTTGTTATTTTTAATTATCGTTTATAACGTATACTACTCTGTGATTAATTTCAAAATAAATAATGTATGCACTTAATAAGTGATAAACAAAATTTCAGTACAATTTAATATATATTAATTGAATTAAATTATTGAATTCTATTGTTTAGTTATAAATTAACGATGTATTGAATAGAAACAGTGGCGATCTATAGAAATAATTGAAAAATAATTCAAATTAGATATAATTTGACATTAGGAATTTAACAGTGTTGGCAGCCATTTGGATGATATTGAAGACATTCTTAGATGTAAACTTTTTTTTTATTAAACGGAAGTTACTTCGAGGACGAACATAGACATAAATACAGACTATACATTTTCTGGTCTTAACATCTGTGTTTCGTTAGAAAGAAGTGAATCGACATCTCAACTCTATCAACATTTTTCTTCAACTCAATATTTTAGAAAGAAAGAAAGAGAGCGATATAATTCAAGCTTACTCTTTTTTGAACCAAAAGTGACAACTTCATACATGAAAAGAATGATTTTGCTAAAGTATCTCAAAATTTAGCTAGATACAAATCTGAAAGTAATTTCATTGGATCATCAAAATAACTGCGTAAGAATTAGGAATTTGAATCAATAATAAGCAATACTACAAAAATTCTTCAACATTTTAGTAATTAGTTTGCTATATAATTATTGTAATGATCCAACAAAATTATTTTCAAGTTTTTATTTAGCTAAATTTTCAAATGTTCCAACAAAATCATTCTTTTCGTGTAGAACAAGAAATACGCAATCATCTTCATTCTTATTATGAGGATGAATCGCGTTTGAGAACTTTTTAGCTAATTTTAGGCGAACTTTCCACGGCAAAATCATATTTATGATTACACACATATGTATGTGTTTACGTGCATTTGCCCGCAGAACTAGCTGCTAGCGAATAAGAGAATGCACCAATTCACCGTTAACTCTGCTGGCTTTAGGGCTTCCGCATTTGAAATCTCAGGCGTGCAGCGGCGTACGGGCGTTTCGTGGCGGATGTGCATCTCCCACGATGCTTAAGACGTGAGTGCGCGTACCGATAAATATCCTGCCCCGAAGTGCGAACGAGTCGTTTCGCGGATTATTACCTGATCGTCATGCATCCTTGCGGATTGAAGTTGTAAATTGTACTCGACCCACCGCTGCGCCGCGAGGTTAAACCGATCGGTGAATATTCTGCAAGATATCGGAAGCTAAGAGTAACTAACGATGTATCGTGTCTCAAGCTTCTCTCTTATAATTCTGCGCATGGAACAATTCTCCTTTAGCTTGTTACGATAGTGAACCGCGCGGAATGAAGTCCCAGCTGCTTCCCGAGTCATATAAAATTGGGTTTATAAAACTAACGAATCACATCATGGAAAAAAATTAATTGGGTGGTTCAGCAAAGCTATGTCTTGTTACGCGAGTTTAATATTTATAATTAAAAAGATTTGATGATTCAACAAAGAAAGTGTGTCTATAAGCTATTATCCGTATATATAATATAATTCAGTTTATTCTTTCTTACAAAGAAAATTATTAATTAAACAAACACGTAGCCAATATGCTTTGTTAAAAATTTTGATTTATATACGATTAATTTTCACAGAAGATTATCTTTGCTGTTATTAATAAAATTATTGTGCTATTAAGTACAATAAATATGATTACCCATAATAGCTAATTTTATTCAGCTATTCACAATTTTATTATTTTAACAAAGAAAACTGATTGTCCGTATATGACGACTATAGATTTGTTAAATTAGTGAAGTTTTTAGTTATTTTAACAAATCTTTTTTTTCCAATCGTTAAGCTCGTATCATATTATACATTGAAGCTTCAGGATTGTGAATTGAAGATTAAAAACTAAGCGGAACGAAACAGATTAAAATTAAAATTACGTATTTTACGTAATTTTAAATATAGCTGCTTAAGATTGATTTTTCTTAGTAGCAAGTTATTAGCATAAATTATTAAAGAATGCGAGAACGACTAACGCAAAGCGTTCACTGTTTCTTTCGATTATTATACAAAAATTAACGTAGACATTGCAGCTTGTAGATATATTTAGCTTGCATGTTTCGTTCTAGTTTTTAAATTTTAACTTGCTTTTTTGTTTGCTTTCGATTAGGATTCTGGATACTCACTTTGCAACCTTCGCAGCTGGTAACGCCGTAATGATAACCGCTCGCCTTATCGCCGCAAACCTTGCAAGGTACGAAGCTCTTAGCGGGCGTCGAACTGTTGGAATCAGCTGCTGCGTAATGCTGTTCTGTAAGTAAATAAGAATTTAAAAAATTAATGAGTTGTTTTGCTTTTTCTAATAAAGTTAATGATAAAATATATTATATAATAATAAAATAAATTGATTGTAACGAGATGAACAGTTTAGTAAGACTATTTGTAACTACGACAGAATATACTTCATGTAGCTTTAATTTCACATGTCATGTTTTCTTTAACAAGGAAAGATAGAACGTATATAAAAGGTAGTAAAGTATTAAACGAAGAAAGATTATTTCGCGTGAGCGTCGTGCATTTCCCCCAAGGCTCTCCTGTTTCCAAGAAAACAAACGGGACATCCATCCAACATTAGTAACATCTTTCCTTCATTCGTTCAGCATCTATAATGCAACGAAGCCCATCGTCTTGGAAGGGAATAGGCTGCTTCGGACGATTCTGACTGGACGCGTAACGGGAAGCCGGCGTCACCGTTACGGAAAAGGAGCAGAAGAAGAAGAAAAAGAAGCGGACGCAGCGGCATCAACTAGACGGAGCAGAGCAGGAACAGGAGAAGGAGAAGAATAAGGAGGAGGAAGAGGTGGAGCAGGGAAGAAATGAAAAAGGAGTAGCAAAAAGGAATGAAACGGGGCCGCCGGCAAAGGGAGAGAAGGAGATCGTCCGTATACCGTTGGTCTCTCTCGTGAAACCCTTTACCAGAAGACATCATTATGTGGAGAAAATCTACGTGTAAGGAGAAGAAGAGAAAAAGTAGGTTCGAGTGAAACAAGTGGAAAAGAGAGAGCGAGAGGAGGGAGAAGGGAGGGAGAAAAAGAAGTTGAACAATTCTCTGATCCGAGAGCGAGTCCAAGAGAGCCTGGCCGTTTGCGCGCGATGTGATTTTATGATGGCCGTAGAAACTATCGTCGGAAGCAAACGGTATCCGCTCGTCCGCTTGCTGGCTGGATGCATCCGCGTTAACCATCACGAGGACAATCAAGAGCAACCCCGTTACTCGGCTCGTCGCGTGGCGCTACTCCTTGTATCTTTACCTTTGCGAGTGACAATGAACTATTGGAAACGCTCATTGTTTCGCAGAATCGACCGTCTTCAACTGTAACTACGGTTCAATTGCTCTTTCGACATTAAAAATGCACTACAATTACAATGTACCACCGAGACTGACTGTTTCTATAATAAGTCAGAATAACGTGCATTTAGCGGACGCAATAATAACAGAAAGTTTTGTTTATCTTTTCTAATTTTAACTAAATGTATACATACAGGGTGTCTCATAAGACAGATAATTTGCCAAGTGCTTTTGTGTAAATAGAGCGGACTAAACCAAGTCGAAAAGTCCTCTACCACCATTTTCACATTAGTTAACAAGATATTAATTATTAAAAATTGAATATTGGTCTTCAATAATTTTTTATTCAAATACTCAACTTCACAGAAAAACTGCAAGAGACAAAAATCATTTATTTTCTTCTCAGAACTCTAAGAACTTTTATCAATTTTTACTGCATTTTCTTATTTTTACTATAACAACATAAAAAAATACGTATTAAAAAATTCTGAAAAAATTCTCAGAACTTTATGAAAAGAAAATAAACATAAATTTTTTGTCTCTCGCTGCTTTTCTGTAAAGTTGATAGAATTTGAGTAAACAATTATTGAAAAACCAATATTCGACCAATATTCAGCGATTTTTAGTAATTAATATTTTAGCTATTGCGAAAATTGCAAAACGGTACAGGACTTTTTGACTCAGTTTCACTCTATCTACATAAAAGCGCTTGGCAAAAACGAGACATAATATTGTATATAATACCATATAAATATTAAAGAATTCTTTGTTTTTCTCTATATAGCTCATAATTCTGATATTAAATTTAACAAAATGTGAAAAGATTAACAAACTGTTTGGAATGCAATTCACTAGTTAAATTTTATATCACCCCTCTCTCTCTCTCTCTCTCTCTCTCTCTCTCTCTCTCTCTCTCTCTTTCTCCTCTATTCAAAGATAAATTTAATAATCAATTATATCATTACATCGAAAAGGATAAATCGAGGAAAGTAAATTCAGTTCAATTTTGCTATGAAACTTTCTATGTCACGGTAGCTAACTCTTCGTGAAGAGCATTGTTCATTGATGTAAAAAAACAAAAAATGAAAGCTAAAATACAAATTGCTGGCACAGGAGAGTATACGGATTTTTTATTTTTCTCTTTCAAGTTGATTCGTTAAATGAGAGATGACACGGATTATAATTGTAAAAATTAGAATTTAGCTGAACAATTGTAATGAAATTATAATGAAAGTAGAGGATTTAATATAGATCGATTGTAATCGACGATTGACATCACATCATAAAAGCATTGTTAAGTTATTCAATAAATCACAAAATTTGTAATGGCGAATTTTTGAGAAGAGAGAATCACGCTTAAAATGATTTGATAAGCACGCCATCATCATATTGATTATTCAGTACGTTTAGCACGAGATGTATCGAGTATTAATTACGGTCGATATGAGCGGTTTATTTTGGAAATAATATAATTCTCGTAAATCCTCATACAATAATTATATCGCCTCATATTATATCCTTACCTCATTAAAATTTGTAATTACAATCACTTGCAAAGTAAGTAGCGCGTACAATATTAATTAAATATGATAAAAATTACATACATATTATTAATTAATAACTTAGTTAAATAAATGGATATAAAATAGACGCACGATTATACTAGCGTATGTATGTGTATACATATGAATGAAACTCTTAGTTGATCCGTAATTTCAGGAGAGCAAGGCGGAAGTTTTTATGGGTGCGCCGTAATTACATACACTAGTAATCAGTTCACAGTTAAGCCAAAGTTCTTCAGTACGTGTTCGAAAGAATCATGCCGCTCATTAAAGACGTATGTTAAATGGTCACGTACGAATAAATCTAAATGTTATTTTCTTCCGTCGCGTTTATTTTCGCGGAAACATCACCTTTCTTGCCCGACATGAGAGATAAGATGTAAAAATCATCTTCTATTTATTTTACATGAGTGATAACTAGCTTGTGTTTCCTCCGATAAAAATAATTAACTTGAGTTATGATCATATTATAGATCATAACTCCTTGCTAATAGTTTATATTTCACGTTGTTGCAATTTGTACAATTTAGATTCGCGATAACGTAATGTTATATCATGCGCTAGGTCTTTTTCAAAGCTATACCAGATCTCCATGGCGCTATAATCCATCAGTTTACTAATAAATCGATTACGCTATATCCACGTGGGGGCTATTCGCCTTTGTTCAGAAATCAGCGGGGCGGTAAATGCACCGAAAGCGCTGCACGTTCGAATAAACGGCATGATGCGATGCTAACAATATTATCATGCTGGACAATATCAAAACCGATATGCAGCTCGTTTCGACAATGTTTATTGGCAACCATCCAACTCCAAATAAGAATAATTAAATCTGGACCAACTATTTATCTACAACAGTCTGACGTTTCGATTTATATTTTTGTCGACAAAAAAATAATGATAGCCATACATTATTAAATTTATAATGTCAAATTATATCTATAATTTGAGTTTTTAATCATTTTTATAGGTCGCTGCTACTTAATATGTCGTTAATTTGATGAAAACAATGGGAGTTAAATAATTTTACTCAAAAGAAAATTTATTAAATTTGACTTTTAGTTTATTAAGTGCATATATTAACATGGACGTTGCTTACTTTAAAACAAACTGTAGAAATAGATTGATTTACATTTTGACACACATGAAAGTTAAAAATAACAAAATTATTAATCAATATTATATTTCTAGGACAATAAAATGCAGCACACATGTCGTTCAATTTTTCATTTTTTAATGCTAATTTTTTTTACGTTAAATCGAAGAATAATATAATTACAATTACACTGTCAGTTCAATTGCATCAAAAGAGAAATAGTAGTCTCTTGAATTAAAAATAACAAAATGTATAAATGTAGTTAAGGTAAAAAAAAATTGAAGCTTGTTCGGAAAAAAAATGAGTGAGAAACATGTGCGGCATTTTATTGTCTTAGAAATTTAATACTGTCGAATTTAATAATGCTTGCCTCAGAAATCTAATACTAGTCAATTTAATATTTGCCAATTTATCACTGAAAGATAGTAATTAATTACATAAATATGATAGAGAACGCCAATAATCGGTTAAAGTTAGATGTAGATGTTATGAATACAATATATATTCTTAATTTAAACTTAATTACCTCAGGTGTGTGACTGTGCGCCATTCGGACATTAACTACAATCGATCTGAAACGCTAATAATATAAATATAAGGCACTGAAATATTCCTATATATGAAATAATAAATTAATTCGATAAAGAACTTATTGCAAAAAATATTACCTTAGTCAGGATGTACAGTAATTAATTACTTCTTTGGAGTATTAAAAGCATTTAATAACAGTGTTCTTAATATTTAAAATAATGATAATTATACTGTTGTTCAGTATTATAACTCTCAATTGCAATAACGGATTATTTGAACTCAAACAAACAATTTTAGATTGTATAATCTGTACGATTGATACTATGAGATTTTTAATTGCAAAAAAGAAAACTTTGAACCTTTCTCTATCAATCGCCGTAAAGTTCACTTGCATTCTGTATTCCAAACAGTATGTTTCAAAAGTTAGTTGTAGTTTTCGTAGCTGATTAAATTGGCCAGTATTAGATTTCTCTACAAAGGATATATGTAATAACGTCGTTTAGCTATCATGTAAGCTTCCTCAATAAAATAACATTAAATGATTTATCTAATTCCTTTATATAATTTACCTAGTTCTAATGTTTAACTGTTAGTCAAGAGTTCAGGCATGTCGAATGTCAATTTACGCGGAAACGCCAAGTTCCCCTTGTTATCACAAGTGTGAATCTACGTGTACTTGTGAAACAACCGATGGTACACCCCATTGTTGGTGAGCACTGACGCGTGTTCGACATGACAGTAGACACTCCGGAAGAAAACAGAATGGGATCCGGAGGCTTTCACGAGATATCGAGAAAAAAAACGAAGAGGAAACATATAAGAAATATTCGCCGAATATGATATAATATTACGAGAACAATGTTGCAATTTCCTATTCACCTCTGAGAAACATATTGAAAATTTATGAAAATGTTTAACGTGAAAAAGCAATTGCGCAAGATGCTCGCAATTATTGCACAATAATTTAAGAGCAAATTCTCGAGATTAATGAATCGTAAATTCTAAAATATCTGAGGTTACGAAGTTTTTGAATATTGCATAATCCATAAAAAAAAACGTATAATAAAAGAATTTTTATAATTGAGATAATTCTTTTTCAAATATTTGTTTTTCGTAAATAGTATCAGTGTATATATGTGATAAAAAAGTAAACGACGAAAAATAAATATATTATCTAAATTGCAAAAATGATATCATAATAGCGGCATATTAGATATATTAGATCAAACTAAAAATAATATTTTCATTAAATGGAATTTTTGATCAAATAAAATTAATGATTATCTTAAGCAACATTAATGAGTTTATTGCATCAAACGCAAGATCGGCACGCAAAAGCTTTTTTTTTTAATTAAACTGAAATATGAGGAATATTTGACGCGTTTACCTGATGAGTTTTACGATAAGTATCTATTACGTAAATATTTATTAAAATAGTTTATATATAAAGTGCTTACGTGCAACACATTAATATACACTCACTTTATTATCATTCACGGCAGTAACTGCACGGACAGGCAGCGGCACAAGCTGTGTATCATTACCTTTCGAAATTCAACAGGTACTAAGGTAAGTCAAAAACGATTGTTGATCTTGTCGAATATCGACTCATGCGATTATTATTCTTTGCGGTTTTTTTCCGAGCACGTTAAATATCTTGCGGCGACAATGAATTACTCGCTTGACGCAACATGCAGCGTGCGTTGTGTTATCTTATTTCTCTCATACACACATACACACTTACACATACACACGTATACACACGTGGCTATAGTCAAGGGCGGTAATTTACGTACACCGATAATCAGTTAACAGTTACGTCAAAGTTCTTTAGCGTTCGTTCAAAAGAGTCGCTCATTATAGAGCTGTACACATATGTTGTATGATAACGTGTAAATACCTCTATTTTACCTGAAACGCAAATGTGCGATTAATTAATATCCGTGCTTCAGTTTGTAATATGTTAAATATTTTGTTGTGGCAATATGGTCAAAACGAGATGTACAACTCTCTTGTGTTTACGCGGTCGCTTTGTTGCCATTCGCACAGCGAGACCCGAGTCGATAGCCAGAGGCACAAGCTCCATGTGCCGTCGTATTGCCTTTCGAAACGCGAATTCTCTGAACGAACATTCACTCACCAGCCCGCGTAATTAATGTATATTTCCGCGATCCGTAAGAACAAAACAACGAGAATTTATCGTAACCAATTATTTCGTGTAATTTATTTATTTCAAGTAGAGAAATTCAAGCGATAGAAAATGTGGATTATAAATTATTATTATATGTATTATGTGGATAGTGCCTGTTTCTTTAATGCATATCTACGCATTTCTTGTCAATTTAAATTTTAATATAATTTTTCTATTATTTTCGAATTTTGAGAGTGAATGATATGCAAATCACTGATTGTGAATGAATCAATCAGACATACAAGAAGTTGTGTGATACATCAATCATTTTTTTACTATTAGGAATACAAATTAGTTCGGTCCGTTTCCCTAAAGATTGTTCCAGCCTGTTGTGAATAGTTCATAGTGACAGCTGATTTTGGCAGTTTCAAAGAAGTTAAATGTCTAATAATATTAAGATATAAGTTTATATCGCTTTAAGTTTCATACAAAAACCTTGATTTTTACTATGTTTGAAATGTCAAATTTTGTATTAACCAAGCGGGAGGTTTTGATTTTCTGCTTTAATTGGAAGAAAAGTGCGGCTGAAGCCCATCGAATGCTTGTCGAAATTTATGGTAACACTGCTCCAACTGATAAATCATGTAGGGAATGGTTTCGACATTCAAGGATGGAGATTTCAGCGTTGAAGACAAGCTTTGCTCTGGACAGCCAAAAAAATTCGAAGACAAAGAATTAGAGGAAGAAGATCAGAGTCAAACGCAAGAGGAGCTTGCAGAATCATTGGGGATAACTCAACAAGTCGTTTCTGTATTTCTGGATTGAGAGCCATGGGAATGATTCAAAAACAAGGAAATTGGGTGCCTTATGAATTGAAACTGAGACGTTGAAAGGCGATTTTTCACTTGCGAACAGCTGATTCAAAGAGAAAAGGTTTTTTTGCATCGGATTGTGACTGGAGATGAGAAGTGGATATTCTACGACAACCCCAAGAAGAAAAAATACTACGCTAAGCCCGGTCAATCGTTGCCATCGACCTCAACATCAACATCAACACCACGACCGAACATTCATGGTTCGAAGATCATGCTCTGCATCTGGTGGGACTAAAAGGATCTTGTTTACTATGAGCTGCTGAAACCTGACGATTCCATTACGGGCGATCGGTATCGGCTGTACAATTGATTCGTTTGAGCTGTGCATTGCGAGAAAAACGGCCGGATACGAGCAAAGATAGATAAAGTTATTCATGATAAAGTTATTCTTCTTCATGACAACGCTCGGCCTCATATCGCGGAAATCGTAAAAAAATATTTGGAAAACGCTCAAATGGGATGTTTTACCCGCCGTTTTCTCCGAACATTGTTCCTTCTGATTACTGGTTGTTCCGAAAGATGCAGCAAGTCACCGGTTCACTTCTTTCGCAGAAATCGAAAATTGGCTCCAAAATTGGATCGTCTCCAAAGACGAGTTATTTTTTCGAGATGGAATTCGAAAATTGCCTGAGAGATGGGAAAAAGTAGTAGGTAGCGATGGACAATACTTTAATTGATTTGTTCATTCATTTTGTTTTGAAATAAATGCACAAAAAAACTGATCGAACTAATTTGTACTCCCAATATTTTAAAATTTGGCAAAAAAACAATGGAAAACTTAATATAAAATATCTCTTTTATAACAAAGGAATTTTTCCCTTTGTTTATAAAAATCAAACAAATATTACAATAAAAAAACGAGAAAATCTGATTCAAGAAGAGCCAAGTAAATTTTTAAGCGTTTTATAAATTTGTATTAATGTTCTTCGGCTTGAGAAAGCTAATCTAAATGTTCATAATTACAAGAAGAATGTTACTATATGATATGTTATTTTAGCAATAATAATTGTTATAATAATATGATTAAAATCAGACATATGGAGGAATAGGATGCATGAGCTCATATTTAAGAAAAGGTTAGCTTAAATTATTATACCACACGTACAGATATTTAATTATAACTTAACTCGAACAGAATGCTTTATATTTAATATTTACATTTAATATTTACATATTAAAATAAATTAAAACTAAAATAACTTATATTTGTTTTTCTGCAATATTTTTCTATATGATCATTACAAAATAACTTTAAAAAATGTAATCTTTATTAAGAAAAGTACATATCTGCTACTTATTTTTTATTTCTATTTTCCTTAATTTAATATAGAGATTATTATATATTTAATATAGAGGTAATTTACACTGTGCATGAATTTGCCTCATCTTTCGAGTTATAATAATAGCATGTTCGTATTTCAGTTACTATGTATAATGGAACTATGTACCTATAAAATCATTTCTAACATGAAAACGTAGAGAAAGATTCTCTTTATCACCTTAGTTATGATTTTAATTATAATAATTAATTTAAAAAATCTAACAGCAAAATTGTGAAAACTGTGCCAAACCTCAATCTCCCCTATTTAGTTTGCTATATTAAATATTTTAATAGAGAAGTCAACAAGTTGGTTGACAGCTTCAATGTTTGTCGTTATTGTGTAGCTTACTATTGCTCACAAAGTTGACGCGCTCATCATCTGGCTAACATTTGACTCGAACCGACAGGCAGCGGCATGAGCTCTGTATGTTGTCGCATTTAAGAGATCCTCTAATTACAGTCTACGAACTGCATTTTATATGCAGAATTTCTAGTTTTAGCAGAATCATGCGAAAGAGAAGAGCATTTACTATTTCTCTCTCTCTCTCTCTCTCTCTCTCTCTCTCTCTCTCTCTCTCTCTGTCTTATCTTTTTTTTCTTTTCTTCTCTTTCAAGAATTGTTAAAATATTATAATAGATCAAATAAAAATGATGAATTAGTCAAAAATGGCTGTTTCGAATCTTGACTCTAATTAGAGGATTTCTAGTTGCATTAAATTGAGAGATGCAATCGTGACAAGTACTAAAAAATATCAGACACGATAATCTTTTACGAACAACCATTATCATTAATTTACTCTTATAATTAACAATTCATTAACGTATCAAGATGACAGACATTTTATTGAGGCAGACATTTTACGTTAATTACTTGCGAGGCAGGAATCAATAGAGGGTACGAATTAAAAATTATTATAGTATTTATGAGATAGATATTTCTCTAATACGTTTTATTGTACGTCTGTAAATTTTTTCAAATTTTTCCACTTATTAATTTGATATAATCTATCCAATACTTTTGAATAAGTAAGTGCAGTAATATGAATAATATACAGATTGCCAGATTAAATGAATCAAAATCGGAAGCCAACATATATCAATCAGAAATTTAATCACAGATTTTCAAACACTCTGTATCTTAATTGATTAGTTCTTAATTTGATGTAATTATATCATATCGATTTTATCAGGAGAAAATAAATTACTGATAATTATTTCAAATTTTTCGATCATTAATGTCATAATTACATAACGAATTAATCTGAAAGCGATCCATTGTGGCGCTTTCGACTATTAAGTTCAATTATAATTATAATTTTATACTTTAATTGCAAATTACAATAAGTCATCGCACAGCAGATAGATTCGGCGATTTAGAATCGGCAATTTTATTAAAACTCTCTGCCATTTTTGAATTTCTTTGTTGCGTCAACTTTTCTCGTGCCATTCCTCCCTCGCAATATAACAAGTAATGCACGTTATACAATCGAAGTTGGGAGTGCCGTACAAAGTGTCATGTGATTATCGTGTTTTGATTATCAGAGCACACGCAATGGGAATAAAACGTGTTTTTGTGAGTGTCACGTTGTGCAATCTGAGAGGAATCTGAGAGAAGAAAAAGTCTCTCTCTCTCTCTCTCTCTCTCTCTCTCTCTCTCTCTCTCTCTCTCTCTCTCATTCTATAATATTACTGAGTTTTCTCTCTCTCCTCCTTATTTAATTTATTTTCATATTTTATTTGCATTATTATTACTTTTGTTGTATTACTTTTGTTATTTGTATATCTTTATTCTTTTACACTTTTTTTTTTATTTTTATGTTCTTAGAGGGCTTGCCCTTGAATGATAATAAATTTATCTTTATCTAATCTATTTTTTAGCTTTTATCTATCTATCTATCTATTTATCTCTCTCTGGAGAGACATATAAAACGGAGCAACCCTGGGATAAGTATAATTTGTGACTTGCTTATCACTTGTTCACGGCATTAATTATTTATTCTCATTTGTTCGAATGTTTTGCTCTATACAAGAAATCGAAAAAAATTTCTGTCTATAAAATTTCAAAAGTATATTTTAGAAAATATTTTATCGGATTTTTTTTCTTGTATAATTATATAATTATTTTGTTTGACGATTCTTTAGCAAGAGATAAATAAAATTAATACGTTTAATACATAATAATATACTTTTATAATTACTTTTTAAAATATCTTTAAGATAATAATTATTTTCTTGCCATTTGTGGAGTTAAACAAACATTTATAATAAAAAACATTTATTCTATAAACTTTAATGATCACTTTTTGAAATATTAAATATTACACTCCGCATTGCAGATATATTTGTATTTTATAGTTCGAAATATCTTGTAACGTTGGCTTATAATATTATGCATTATATATATATATATATATATCCATTGTTTCGTGTCGTATTGGTGAGTCACAAATAATACTAATTTGAGGCAATGAATCTATAAAAGTTGCATCAAATATGCGTAGAATATAATGTACATTTATATAAGCTATTGTAGCTATTAGTGATATAAGAATAACAATATAATACATAATAATGAATTTTTCATAGAGTCATTATTCTAAAACAGCTAGACTAGAATAGATTAACAATATTATTTAAGCTTTCAATACGTGTAATTATAACAATGTACTATTAATTTATTATGCGTATAAAGTACACATATATACATGTACAAACAAATTCATATAAAATAGAATTCATTCATATACATATATATTATTTATTGGCATATCCTGATGTCGATCATTACACGCCAGAATGCTAACTACGAGACAACTACATTTAAAATTTATAGGATAATATAAACTTATAAACGAAAGAGACATGATAAAATGATAAAATGTATTTAAAATATATTTAATTGCATTAATAACGCAAATTTCTTGAATTAGCGCATACTCTGTATTAAAATAATATTTGACAATCTGATCGGATTGCATGTCGCATAATTAGATATCAATAACGAAGCGACAATTAACTTATCAATTATTAATCAATGAAGTACAACCCGCTGCTCGAGCTGATAAAAAATTAATTAATCGAATTTTCCGACAGTCAATTTTCATAGGATTATTTTAGCTCTTTTTATTACATTTTATATTTTCTGGAGAAAATTCAGTCTCTCCCGATTACAGAATGCTTTTTTAGTCGTGATTCTCACATTATCTCGCATTAACATTTCTCGGAATATATATTTATCGTATCGTATCGTCGGGAGCCTTCGAAGATCGACATTATTCTCGCGTTCGCGCTCTAAGAATACCAAGTATCGCCGTCCACACCTCTTGAGAGGGAGTAGACAGACGATATGGCGTAATTCTCTCTGGTTGCAACTGCAACCGCGTACTCGCGACTGCACGGCCTCGACCTAGGCTGCAGTTTCACGGCGCCCCTTGTTTACAAGGAAGCGCTGCGTGTCGCATACATCTGCGCCTGGGTCACAGCATTCGTATTCCAGTCCACGTCCTGCGCGTCCGTCCGCGCCATCGTGTCGAAGTGCAGTGTGCGAGTGTGCCTCTAGTGCCGATGCGTGATGGCATTCTGACGCGGCGCACTGTGCCAGGGCGAGGCTCGCCTCGTAAGACAATACCTTTTATCGGGCTGAGGTGTGAGTTACATTGAATGCAACAGTGTCCCACAACCCGGAAAAATAAATTAGAGATAAACCAGTATGCGTAGCGAAATTTTTTTCTCTCGGAACTCGCAAATGGAATTGCAAAATTTCGATGAAAAGAATTATCAGATTTTCTCTCTTTTTCGTAATAAAAATAATCAAATAAGTGTCTGAATTATTTTCCTCACTTTTAATATTAAAACTATCGATGAATAATGTATATCTTTTTTCTACTATAATATTTAAGTACTATATATATAAAGAATAAAGATAGAAAGTAAATTAGTGAATTTAATCATTTATATATTGCAACAAAAGTCACTGAAAATCTCAGAAAATCATTATAAATACGAATAATTTTAATAAAAATTATAATCTAGTCATTTTAACTACCAATATAATTTAAAAAAATGCATTTTTTTGAGACTCCTGGAAATTTCATATTCCAAAGGAATTATTAGATCAGTCAATTAATTAGCATCACTTAAAGAATTATTTTTAATTACTGAACATTGTAAACAAACTTTTGTACAATTAAATTAGTTTTGAATTAGACGAATTCGCAAGGTTTTTAAATTATTTGATTTAATGCTGCAGAATATAAACGCACATCTTAGGTAGTCTCGTGTTTGTGGAATTCATATATTCTAACCGGAATAATCTGACGGTGGTTGGTTGCATCGCGTTGAGACGTTTGCCGATATTATCGCGTGGCCGCGTGAGTCATCTCCGTGAACTTGAATCTCATTTTTATTGTTCCCGCGGGATCCTTCGTCGTGATATACGCAATAAAGGCCGGGATCTCGTATCGCGTAATAAACGCTATTACGCGTGTGAGATAATATTAACGATCGCGCAATATGCCGGAAATACTGCCTGGTGCGACTATAGGCGCATGTACCGTTACGCGTGAGATTAGCACCCGGGGTATGCTTGTGTTTGGCTCTCGTAATTAGTGGCAGCCGGTTGTCGGATTCAACGATCGTAACTCGATGCATTCAGATACGATTTACCATATCCTAATCGACCTAATCGAAATAATCGTTTATTATCTATATTTTAACCAAGTTGCAATTAATTAGGCACGATTATGTCAGAATGTAACTTATACAGAGTGTGTCGCCGAACACGATTATTTTTGTTGCTTTTAAAAAGGATGTTCCGCTAAGTATCGAAAGTATTTAAAAATTTATCTAGATACAATTCTGAAAATTTTGAACCATCAAAATAATTATGTAGAACGTTCAAATTGATTGTCAGGATACCAAAACTTTTACTTTGCTCATTATGCTTGAGATTCCTATGTAATTATTTTATAATCCAATAAAATTATTTTTATATCTAGCTAAATCTTTAGGTGATTCAGCAAAATCATTTTTTCTGTATATTAACATAATATAAAAACATCGGGGACTTTTTCATCCGATCTAAACAGTACATTATATATATTTTAGATTAGATATTACTTATACTATACAATCTGAGAAGATTAGTATGCTCGAATCATTCGCTCCTCGGATCTACTATAAACATAAAAATACACGACATAAACATAAAAAGGGTAATTTTGCTGAAGTATTTAAAATTTTAGCTAAATACGGATCTGAATTAATTTCGTTAAATCATCAAAACATTATATCAAAACATTATATAAAACATTCAAACTAATTGCCAAAAAAAGTGTTCCGTTTTATGCTTACAGCGTAAATATTATATTATTTGTCCTTGTTTAATATTTGATAAACAAGAAAATAATCGATACTTGCAATGTGTGAACGTGAAAACGAAACAAACCCATAATGTCAAAACTTTTTGCAGTACTACTTATCATATTTGAAATTCCTATGTAATTATTATCTAATAAAATTATTTTCAGATCTGTATCTAACTAAATTTTAGATATTTCAGCAAAATCGTTCTTTCTATTTATATCGAACACATATCTTCATGTCAATTTATGTACGACAATTTTAACGTGCACACTAATATATTATTTCAAATAACTGAATTCTATTAATCGCTATTAAGTTCTCCTGTAACTTCTGTCTCTGTATTGAGATGAGTTGAGTTCCTTGTTATAGAAACGTTCTCATAGGCCGGTATTCATAGTCGAGTCTTATTTCAAGACAGTCTTAAGTAATTTTCTTAAGACACTAATGCGGCCCTCTGATTCTTGACATCTCAAGACTAAACTTAAGACGATTTTGAATATAAGAACTGAATACTGGTCATAAATCTCATTAGATTCTTACGGTGCTTGGCAACGTCGTTGGTGCCGAAAATCAGCAAATCGATAAGTTCGCTACTCGCGGGTAAAGAATCGCGATCATTAAAAGTTGTTCAAACCCTAATCTCTCATATCCTAGAAATATACAAAGCGTCGCGTACATACAGTACATGCGCCTTTGTCCGAAACAAGTAAGTAATTTATGATCGCGTTTACGCGCTCGCGCTCGTTCGCTTTCCAAATGCACTTTCTACAGCCGATCTCCATCGCACGAGAGAAGTCTGACACATCCCGTTCTATCTCTCTTTTTTCTCCCTCTTTCTCTCTCACACACGCTCTTTCTTTCGCTCTCCGTCCCTCTCTTTACTCTCTTCGTCCGAACGCCTATCCGCGCTCGTTATGCAATTCCAAAGATATACGGTCGCTTCAGGAATGTCTGCACTCTGCAGCCGACTGTGAGCTTGGAACCATTTTCCGGGTGGTCTATGTACAGAATTTCACGCGTGACATATCTCGATACAAATGAATATCCATATCGAGCCAAAAAAAGTCTCGGATGCTTGAAAAAAAAAATCCCTGTTTCAGCCATGTTTCTTGATAAATCATGCCAACGTGCAGATCTACACTGTTAGATATCAAATGTCCAATAGTAACCCAATTCCTTGAGATAAAAATAATATTTTGTTATTTTTTTATTTTCATGTATATTAAAAGATAAATAAATCTATTTCTATACAAATATTCAAAATAAATAAGGGCTATTAAGAGCCAAACGTTGGATGTTCTTATTGCGGAAACAGTATATATAATTACGTTAAATACATTAATTAAAAGATTAAATATTAAAAATTTGACAATAAAAATTTGACATATGTTTCGACCTTTAATGTGGTCATCTTCAGTGGGAAATTATTAATGTTGAATAACATGTCTAAAAATTAAATATTAATTAATAAAAGATATATATCTATTTTTATAAATCTATTTCTGTGATTAATTTCAAAATAAACGTCATCTATCTTAACGTACTCTAATAAATAACAAATTTGAGTTTTTAATATATTTTTCTTTCTAAATTAAATTGTTTAATTCCATCATTTTAATTAAATTAACGACATATTAGATAAAAGCAAAGGCGATATCTATAAAAATTATTAAAAATAACTCTATATTTAGTTGAAACAACAATGAGATACAGAATTCATCGAAAAATAGAATTCCGCAAAAATATCAAAATATTAGAAAATTTAAAGTTCTGATGGATAAAAAAAGAGGATTTTTCAAATCACGAATAAAAACTAATTTCAAAGATATATCGATATTTAACTTTGTGTGTGATTCTTTTTTATTTAAATTCAACGAGGAACTAAAAGCAAGAGCCAATCATATTAATGAATCACTTACTAAGCAAGCATATACCAAGCTGCCTTTTCTGCTGAATGCAGCTAATGCTTATCGCAAAAACGACTTGGCGCGATAGTACAACTTTGCAACTAGAAAGTCTGGCGATTCCCGGGGCGTACCTGATGAAAGATTAAAGATCGATGAAAGGCGAGGGAAGGCGTTATTGATCAGGAAGATGCCTTACGGATTTTCATGATTAGCGTGGGAGAGAATTATAGGGCATCGAGCACAGGTGTTGTGCAACTAAACGCGGAAACGCGACGTCGATAAAGCTGCTTTATAAGCGAGAGAGGCCAGACTCAGCGAAGGATCCGGCATCGCTAGACTCTCACTTGGAGGTCTCCTCTTTCTCTCTCCCTCCCTCCCCCCCCCTCTCTCTTTCTCTCTCTCTTTCTCTCCATCTGCTGTCATCCCCTTGCACCCGACGCATTTCTCTCCCCGGCATGTTACAGAAATATACCAGGAAAATTATGTCACTAATGCGCTTGGATATATCTTTAGGAAACGCCGCTTTCGTTTGCGTCAACGAGACTAGAGACTTCCAGTATAGAGATCTCACTGTATCATTCATTTGCCTTAATTTTCATTTATTTTTCATTTATTTTTCTGCCTATTCACTATAGCCATCTTGGATTGTAACGTCAGAAGTGAGAAAAATTTTTTTACATAAAGAGAATTCTTACAAAATCCTTAAAATGTGAGTACTTGTTATAAAACAACATTTGTAAGCGATAAAATAAATTTGTAAAACATAGCGAAAACTCTTTTATGTTCTAGTAATCAACATATTCAAATAATCATATATTTGAAATTGAATTATGCCTAACAAGAAATAAGCTATATAATAGCTGATGAATTGAGATAAATATGATTTTTTATTTCAAAAAGAAAGTTTTTGATGTATCTTATAAGTGTGTCTCAAATATTGTTTTATTAAAAAACATTTCTATTTTAATATATTTTGCAAGAATTTTTATTATATGCTTTCCTGCTTCTGATATCATCAATCCGTGATGAATAATTAGTCTTAACACTTCGATCATTGCACATTCGAATGAAAATCATATCCGCACAAATTATGACATGATTAGAAATTTAAATTTTAAATTTTTCTTTAATTTGCATTATCTGTATAGGAACGATGAATATGAATGCAAATTAAGCGGAAGATAAAGTCATAGCTCATACGAGAACCGTAATTCTTAAAGAAATATGAGTATCATTTATATACAACGTGACAGTCAATGCGTTAACATGTTCACTATCACCGCATTAAAAAGAAGGTAGACATGGAGAGAAATTACTTCTTGCGTAATTATCTTCTCAATAACTTTGACATTTTCAATACATTTTTTAAGAGCTAAATAAATTGTTAAGACTCAAGTTTTCACCGAGAAATAATTGTTTGTAAATATACTGTCTTATTATAAATTAAACTATTTACTAGGTTACATTATCTAATAAATCTCTTGTCTTATCGAATAGATAATTACAAATAATACTATTTGCCTGTTTCATGTTATGCAGTGTCTGTTGACGCATTATCGCAGTCTTGCTTTTCCCGCTGCAGTACTTCGACTTCTATAATTGTTATGCATGCCATATCGTTGTACAATCCTAGATTTCATAATTACTTCCGCAAAAGATAAAAAAACCCATTTACCTCGTTATAAACGCAATATGCTTGCATACGAAAAATATGATAAAGTGAAAAGTATGAAGTAAAATGATTTCTTGCTATCTCTTGTTGAATTAAAATTTTAGTAGAAGTTATTTGTAAATTGAAGAATATAGATTTATATCACTTATATTACTAAAGTTTAATTCTAAATTTATATATTTAATTCATTTTATGCTAGAGCTTTTATAAATTTTTAATTTTGCTGATATATCATTCTATGTACATACTTATTATACTATAATATATAATATTTCTTTAATATTATCATAATTATAGAATTATAATATATTATAAAATTATTATTAAATTGAGTTATAAAGTTATTATTCAATTTTTCAGATATTTTATTTTAAGTTACTCGACGAAATATTCGTAGACGGAAAAAAAATATATTAGTAATGTAAAAAATTTGAAAAATATAAAATGATTCTCTAATGAGGATAGCACAGCACAAAATGCATGCGAATAATTAAGATATAAACTGTGCTCATGGAATTCCGGTCTCACGCAATCAATGCTTTTCCGCTTTTATGCTGAACATGAGAAATAAATTATAAATAGCGTCAGTTCACTGTTGTGAGGATTATTACGAAAGGTATGGCACTCCCTCGTTCATTTCTTAATTACATTCAATTAATCATTTAATTGCCAGTTCATCAATTAAACGATCCTTCGCAAGTTACTTCCGTGAAATTATCAGTCTCAAGATTCTCGGAGATAAAACGAGTGTTGCATCAGTCACTGAGCGCCAAGAATTTCATTTATGATATAACGGATGTTCTCGAGTTATACGATGTCATATGTGTAATGGACAAGCGGTCGCTAATACGCGTCGAGATTTCATTAGTTCGGGTTAATTTCATTTATACTGAAATATACTAGAGAGTGCGAAAATCTAGATGCTTTGACGAGTTAAGTTCCAGAGCAACGAAGTTTCATTTAATTTCAAGCGGATTTTACTTCGAGAGAATTCACTGTAGCAAAGCTCTTTGCTTACGAGGAGAAAAAAGATTTTTCTGTCGTGTAAAATTGTCACTGCTATTCTATATAAAAGTGGCAAAATTTTACTACCATAATCAAATATTTGATATTATAAAATATATTTTATATTTCTGGTTAAATATCTTTTAGATAAAAAAGAGAAGTGTTCTTGTTAAATAAATATATTCATAGAAATATACGAAAATTTGCTGTTAAGATTTTATTTATAATAAATATATTTTGCTGGAAATTGTACTTAACTCAGGATAGAAAGTTTTTCCTCCGTATAGAGAAATATTTAGTTAAATAGGAAATAATTGCAAAAAAAGGTTAAAAAAGAATTTTTATTCTATTGAAGAATCTGACCTTAAAATATAAATTAGAATATGCTAAGCGTGCGTTTACGTTTTGTCCGAGTAAAGAACAGAAAAGAGAATTTAAAAAGATAATTAAATTATCTTTCTCGCAACAAGATTTGCGCAATTAATTACGATCTTTTTAAAGTAACTCTTTTTTTTTAATAAGTCAAAGCGGAGCTTTAGTGTTAAGTTTAACTCGGAGAATTTTATGGAAATGTCAGCATATTCATATTGCATAATGAGCATTAATTACGTTTAAGAAAGTTTCTTTTCGACCTACCATTGGAAGTACTATTGGAAGTAACAGCGAAAGTTTTAGCAACCAGTATTCATGAAACTTTTTAAAATTAACATCGCTTTTTCGCCACAAATGAACGCTCTATTCAATGCGAGTACAATGTACGGACAACACAGATACTACAGGACTGCGACATTCCTATTTTTTCGCTCGTCGTAAACGCCGGACGCAGTTGTATAATTCTGAGTTTTAATACAAGAATCGCATTAATATAAACATGCGAGATGAGAATCAAGTGAATATATTTGGAAACGCGTATCAGAGAATATCCAGCTTATGTGTTTATATTGTCATTGCAAATGGGATTGAGCTCGAATTAACGTGATGGAAAGATCTTTTGCGCGCGCGCGCGCGTGTGTGTTGTGTGTGTGAGTGTGTGTATGATATTTCATTCTTTCCTATATCTATTACATATCTATTAAATGCGTATAGTATTCACATATACAAAAATTATTGGCAAATACGTCAAAAACAGTCTTCTATTCCTGTCCGAATTATCGATAAAAATTATCGAAAAAAATTTTAACCCTTCATCTGCAATCATATTTTTGCTCCATTTGCCTACAGTTTGAGTCTTTTTTTATCCAAGCCAAGTTTTTCTACTGTTCTAAACTTTCAAAAGATGTGAAAAAATCCAAAATTACTTTTTTATTACATTAGCAAGTAATTTTTTAAATGCTGAAATTCAGAATGAAATCTTCATTTAATAAAAAATGAAATTTAAATAAAAATGAGGAAGGAATTTTAAAATTTCGCTTTTTCGCACCAAAAAAATTCAGACTATAGACAAAGGATTAAAACAAATCTGAAATCAGATGATAGATGATACACTTATTAATCAGCCATGTAATTTTATTAGCACCTTTCACGCTTATTCACTATTATTAGTTTGATGAAGCATTTTATATGCCTTTTTATACATATCGTGGGATATAAAATAATACTTTGTTCTCGCGCGTTTCCCTCTCAAATCGGATCACAGTAAGTAACAGAGATTAAAAAAGAACCACATCGAATAATCCGGATTAAATGCAGAATTAGAGAGTACGTCCGTGCGCGCGTTTTAAACGCAGCCGGACGAGTTGCATGGATGTCGGATTATCGATTTTATCGCATGCTGCAACTCGACGGTGCGCCGCGCCACACCGTTGCGATTTTATTTCTGTGCGCGATTTCGACGCTTTCACCGCGGTTACGATATATAATATAACGTACACGTGATACGTGCATACAGAGATACGTGCATATATATTCTATAGAAGTACATACGATTACGAGTATTACATAATATTATTTGATAAGCGGTACCGAGTACATAAGTTGTTCGCTGCAAGTTTATTTTCGGGACGCGATAATAATATCTAAAATTAATCTTCTAAATAATCAACTAAATTTCTGTTCAAAAAGACTCTTATTATTTTCTTTTTTCAAAGTGAACATTACATTAAGCTGACATGCTTTGTGTCTACTCGTTATATTCTTCTTCAAACACTTGAAAAAAAGGCAATGCGTAATTAGCAAATTATATTTCCAAATAATATATAAATTTATT
>NW_017259213.1:156247-190468 GCF_001594045.1 Atta colombica | reverse complement strand
CTCTCTCTCTCTCTCTCTCTCTCTCTCTCTCTCTCTCTCTCTCTATTTCAGAAAAATAAAAATAAAAATAATAGATACATTTTAAATATTTTATTAATGTTGATGAAATTTAAAATTTGAAGAATTTTTTTTCGCGGGAGGTTAAAGATAAACAAGAAATCGAGGAAGGGAGAAGCTATTCCTTGCTTTCAGTACGAAAACATTCTGTATTCAGATATCGACACTTAGCTAATGCCAAATGTCAGGTATCGATGCCAAAAGCACTCGGCCGGAAGAAGAGTATCTGGAAATTTTGCATCTAAAGCCACGGCTCTTCTTCTCGCGAGCATCCAAGCGCGTTTGCATTCGACACTCTGGTCTCGTATGAAGTCAATTACTGGTTACTCGGTTACCGGCTAGCGTGTGTCGCATACAGGGGTGTGTAAACGTGTATGTGAAAGTGCCTCCACGTAGCATGTACTTACGTATGAATATATTTGGATATATATGTGTGTGTGTGTGTGTGTGTGTGTGTGTGTGTGTGTGTGTGTGTTTATTTGTTGTGTGTATCACACATGTACACTTACACACATGCTTGGCCAGTCCCGTATCGTAATTCGCAATTTGCTCGAGCATTCACCTTCGAATTCCCGTTATTCACGTTCCATATCGTCATCGTATGCTCGGGAATCACTCGATGAAGAAATGATTATTTTAGTTAAGAGACTGTTGTAAAAAGTAATGCCAGCTACACTATTATCCCGTATAAGAGTCTTCGACTATGACAAAAGCATCTGGATAAATTACATTTGATTTTATGACTTTAACTTCAAAGTGACAATCTTAGCATCTTTATGAAGAAACAATCGAATAAGTTATAAATTGCTATGAATACAGTTATATGGATTCTACGAGTATATTTTCGGATTTATCTACTTTTAACTCTAAAAGTCGCTAACAGTTTCTCGTTCAAATTTAACAATGGTCAATTTCCTGTTTTTCATCTTCAGACATAGTGATAAACAATTTAGATTTTCTTTAGACAAAGATTTTAAAAACAGGTTTGCCACAATTATCCCAAAGATCTTTTTATAGTTATGAGAAGAAACTTATTGTAAATGCAAGAGAAATTTTGAATATAACAATAGCCATTCTTTATGTTAATAAAGATCGATTTGTTTCGCGCTATGTCTTTAAGTTGAACATCTGATATAAACTATTATACGTGAAATACAGTCTTTAATGAAGTTTTTAGAAAAAAAGGATCGAACAACGACTTTAAAAAAAAAATATTTCAAACTCGTTGTCGACTTTTAACCCGGCGAAACTCCGTCCAAAGAGCCGTTGGGGATCAATTAATGAGGAAAAATATCGCCATCCACCGATGAATCATTCTTCAACGACAGACTATCGCTGTAGCCGCAGCTGCTGGCATAACCGCGGCTTTTGCACTGGCCCTGTGTGGCACGCATGATTATTGCCGGGTCGGTCTCGATGGTAATTAATTCTTACTGATGTGGCGCTTTGTAATCGGCATTCTACAGACACCAATATTTATCGCCGTTTTATAATTAAACGCCATCTGTAAATCGCACGGTGTTTAATGCAAACCGATGGCGCCATCGCGTTTTCTATTCTTAGCTCGCGTTATTATCGCGTTATTATCGAATTCTTAGCACTGATATTATCGTAGATAACCGATGTGCTTTCTCAAATTTGCACGTTGTAGGGAGAGAAATTTATCCGTATAAAAAGATGGTGTAATACTAATTAATGATATTACGTTAGCATATATGTAATATTATATTTTTATATAATATTACATGTATGCTAATGTAATATTAATTATATTATTTTTATCCTTTTCTATCGTATTTTTCTGTCGTTACTTGCCGCTAAAATTATCGAGGGCAATGTACACTGTATGGAATGAAATATTCACTAACGGAATCATTAACACTAAGATTTCCTCCGAAATCCCCGTCATTAGCATTCTTCGTATTACATAAAGAAAGTTTGGATTCGCCTTTCAGAATACCCGGGGAGTTACTTTATACGGAGGAAATCGATCGCGATTACGCGGCACGAAGAGAGACTTTCTACTCGTATCGCCGTATGCCGCTTGTAAAGTTCAGCGTCGTTTCACGATTCGTAATTGCTGCACGTGTTATCGAATCTACATTACGTTTCCACGTTACAATCGACTCTTTCAAAAACTGTCGTAAAATATTGATTGAAGGAAAGTACGTGTCGTACCACTCATACCTAAATGCAGTAAATCATTTACGAGAAACGGAATGTTGCAAGAAACAAAATATATGTCATAGCATTTCGCTTCTAATATTCCTTCCACTGAGAGAAATGTTTGATGAATAACCAAAGTTCTGTTATTGAAAAACTATTGTTGTGTAATCAATTAAACCGCTGGTTATAACGCCAATATTAATTTGTTGAATTTACTAAACAAACTAATGATTTAAACGATACTAAATTGTATGATATTCAGAGATTGATTATAGTTAAAAATAGAACATTTTGTTACGGAACAACATAATTACATAAGAATAGCATATATCTCACTTTCCACAAAGTGAAATTATATTTGGCGTTTTAAAACTTTCCTAGACAAAGGTCAGATCGATTGATTACTAATCGCTTTGAAAAAAATGTTTGGCCAAGATTGGCCAGACGTAAATGAAACTGGTCTCTAACTATCCCTGCTTTTTCTATCTTTTTTTCTTATGAAAAGATACGCCATACATTTTTGAAAGCTTTAAGCCAAACATTCTTTGCTCTATTATAATAGATTTTGTTGAAATTATCAAAAGAAAATTGATTTTATAATTAATATAATCAATATAAAGCAACTCAATTTTATATTATTATTTATAAAACGTCCCAGATAACATTTATGTTGCATAAAAAGTCCCAAAAGGTCTTTTAGATATCTTATGCAACATATATATTATCTGGAATGACTAATCAAATAAAATTGTATACTATTAAATTCAAAGATTTGTCAAATTTTGTTTATATAAGAAAAAAATATATTACGTTTTGCTATTTTTTTTAAACTGTCCATTGATAAATAATTATTTTTTATGTTATCATTACTATAATTTTTTTCTCTGTGTAATTGCACGAAAAAATGGTTTTGCTAAAGTTCCGAAAAATTTAGATATAGATATGAAAAAATAATTATGATGCTTAAACATGATGCTATAAAAAGTTTTGAGTAGCTTGAATCCTACATAATTATTTTGATAATTCAACAAAATTATTTTCAGATCTATATCTAGCACTTTTTAAAACTTTAGCAAAATCGTTCTGTTTATATTGTATAACTACTGCACAAATAGTTTGAAAAAAGTACGGATTCATTTGTTGAATTTTAACTTTTTTAACTTTCTTTTCTTCTAATGCGAAAATTTGATTATTGAAATAATCATTATTCATCATTGTGATACACGAAAAGAACAATTTTGCTGAGGTAAAAAAAATTTAGTTAGATACAGAAAATAATTTGGTTGAGGCATCAAAATAATTATATTACGTACAAATCTCAAATACGAGCAATGCTATTTTAAATTACAATTCTAGCAACTAGTTTGAATTCGTCCGACATAAATATTTTGATGATCCAACAAAATTATATCAGATTATTAAAATTCTTATCCGTATTTAGCTAAATTTTTAGATACTTCAGTAAAACCGTTCTTTTCATATAGATAAACCATGAAGATAAATAGAAAGATAATACCTTATTGAGAGATTAAAATATTTCATTTATTTCATAAGAACATTTTATTTAAATATTTCCATTATTCGTGGTGTTAAAAATATTGCGTGATCCCATTTCCAGGATAAATAAATATATTTCATTTTCTTTCATTCCTATGAGAAAGTTAGACGATTCTTTAGTCCTTTGTATACGCGGATCGATGTTACGCTCTTAGACGTTTGCTGTCTTCGTCGTTCACAGCTGATTATCTTTTCTCTTTCTGCACGGTACATTGATCCCGCGAGAGATTGTAGTCGTGTAATTAACTCGTTATATCTATCTCCCGCGACCCGGCATTACGTAACGCTTCGTCTCTTGTTCTGCCTCTTCTTCTTTTTTTTTCCTTTTCTCAATTTCCTTCTTTTCTGTTGTTTCTGTTTTTCCTCGTTCGACGCACTCATCGGATTCGTCAGACGCTTTGAATCGACAGCGAACTTTCTCGGTCTTCGACTGTATCAGAAACGTTTTATCGAAAAGAGATTTTTCTAAAGAAAAAATATTGTGTCTAAAATAGTTTCGTTCATTTTAGTATCGACTTGGAATTTATCGAAGAATATGATTATAAATAACATACGCTAGATAAGAAGCAGGCAGTCAATGACATTTGACGCTTGACAGAAATTATACAAAAATAACGAATGTCGAAAATACAAAAATAGATGAAATTTTTCATGTATATATTGATGATAAGATATAGTTATAAATTCTTTTTTTTTTCTCTTATATGTATATATACATACTGTTAAATTCATAATGTCAGATTATACTCAACTTAAGTTATTTTTAACCATTTATATAGGTCGCTACTGTTCCTATTCAATATGTTGTTAATTTAATTAAAACAATGAAGTTAATTTAACTTGTAAAACGTATAAATTGTGCTCGAATTTAGTTTATTATTTATTAAATGCACACATTATCTACACATGTTAATACGGATGTTATTTACTTTGAAACTAATCACAAAAATTAATGATTTACATTTTGACATAAAAGTGAAAAATAACAAAATGTTATTTAATTCGAGAAATTGGATTATCATTACTCCTTTGAGTACTCTAATAGTGGATATCTCATATAATTAAAACTTAGAAAGTAATCTTATTCAGTGATTGTGAAAACATTTGTTACTTGTTCGATCGCATGTCTTTGTACATTTTCCAAATGATTACACATTCGTGCGGCAAGAACGTACGTTCCGAAAGGGATGTAGAATCAATTCGTGACAACACCGGGTTGCTCCTACAAACAAACAAGCGCAAGATCGCCTCGATTTCTGGGTTCCCTTCGATTCCCGTGCCACACGATATTCGTCATCGAATTCTTATTTTAAAATGCCGCGACTTCATTCCTGACAAAAAAGATATCTTGGATTATCAAAACAGCAAAGCGAAGCGAGAAATCGATAACAAAGAAAGCGATGACGCTTCAATAAAAATGTAGCGAATGCTTTATTTTAAAAGCACAGTAATCATGAATATTAAAGGGTTTTCAAGAAATTGAAGAAATTTTTGAAGTGCAATGTTTACTTTATTATATATGTACTTAATTTCAATATTGAAGGGCGTTTTATATTAGCTAAAAGCATAAATCAGCCAAAGCAGACTTCTATAACTAATATCAACCAAAAAATTTTGGTTATGAATATACTCTGAGACTAAAAAAATTCTACGCAGCAAATAATTAGTTTATAATGATTTATATATCACAATAACTATATTTTATAGTTTTAATTAAATAACTTTTAAACGAGGAAATTGAAGTTCTGTATGAATATTTATTAGACTTTTATTAGAATATATAAAAAGTTTGATTTAATGTTATTTCCACGTACAGTTTACAAATAAATATTACAATACGCGATTTTGTATAAATATCAAGGTAAACGAATTAAATAACTTTTAAACGAATAAGAAAATTGTACTCAAATTTTACACAGATATTCAAACGTAATAATAACGTAATAAAACAATTTATGAAATTTATATATTTTCGATAATATATTTTGAGATGTGATACATCCTTAATAAAAATTTAAATGTATAAAAAAATAATTCTAATTCTCTCCAGAGTTCATAAATCTTGATGAAATAATTTTTATTAATTCGCTGATAAATATAGAAAATATAGAACTGCGTCTCGCGCATAATCGCTTTAAGATTTATAAGAATTAGGCATTGTGCTTGCTGGAGAAATTAGGCTAAACGACGAGCTAAATGTCTCACGCCCGAAGAGTAAAAGGCTTTTGTCGTGTACACGTGAGACAAGAGGCGAGAGGAGGATATGACCGACGACAAGAGTTTCTACTACACGCTTGTCGAGCCGGTATTCAAAGAGCCCTTTAGCCAGAGGAAATACCGTGACGCAAAGTGCTGTGTGTTTACAAGAGTCTGTGTGTCATTAAGAGAGGATCTTAACAAGGAGAGGAAAGGAGAAAAACTTGGAAAATAAAGGGATTATCACGCGTTATCTCGTTGTTGCGTCTTCGCTCTTTGATTTTCGAAAGGGTCCTCGTGTCACTTTACTTTACCCGTCGCTGTAGACACATAATTAATTTACCGCAGTGCGAGAGAAAAAGAACTTTGGGTCATAAATGAGTAATTCCGAAAAAAGTCATGTCTAAGGCCGGTATTCATAGTTGGTTCTTACTTTAAGACCGCCTTAAGTAATATCTTAAAATGCTATTATGGCCATTGATTGGCTTATGACATCTTAAGACTGTATTTAAGACAACCTCAAATATAAAGATTGATTATGAATACCGGCCTAAGACTGATATTCATAATTGGATCTTATAAGTCAAAGATTGTTTTTTAAGTCTAAAATGTCACAATCCAATTACAGAGCAGAATTAGCATTTTCAAACATTACTTTAAGATAATCTTGGAATAAGAAGTGACTGTGTGAATATCGGCCTAAGGTAAATTTCAAAGACGGAATTATTTTACGAACAGTATTATTATAATCAAAGCTTACGCTGTTAAATATTTAAAAAGATTAAATTTAAATCATCAATTTCTTAAGTTAAATAATTTTGTTATTTTTAACTTCTATATGTATAAAAATATATTATTTTAATTAAAAAAATGTGATTAGAAAAACAATCCATTTCTATGATTGAATTATTTAGTTTCAAAGTAAACAATATTAATATATGTGCAAGTAATAAGTAAAAAAATTAAATTTATTTAGTCAAGTTTTAAGTTGAATTGTTTAACTCCATCGTTTTAGTTAAATTAATGACATACTAAGTAAAAGTAGTGGCGACCTATACAAAATGTTTGAAAATAATTCGAATTGGATAAAATTTGGCATGAATTTAACAATATAAAAGTGAAATAATTTCTCATTAAAGCACATGCTAATTAAGTATCACGTAATATCAATGCGATGTACAGTGACATTTATAACGCAATTATTTTATTATTTCGTGATATTATGATGTATTTTGCGCGATACGGTATAGTCGCGAATTTCGAATAAGCGAATGAGTGAAATCATAATCTATGGGAAAGAGACGAGAGGTCGTTCAATCGGCGCGTCGTAAGCCAATTTGTGCTTACACGTGGTCATGTCCGACCTGGTCTTTGCCCGAACTCCGAAGTCGCGAACGTCGTGAGTACGTAGCAAAGAGGAGAATCGCAATGGCGTGCAAAATGTCGTGCGCCGAGTAACCGCGGTACCCGCACATTACCGCACACGTGCAACGCGAACGTCCGCGCGCGTCGTGCAACCGCGGTTTGCACAGATCCCGTCTAACCTCTGCCATTTCCCATAGTTATGCCACACCCAGGCGCTCTCGCTCGTCGGCCGGTGATTAACATTAGCGATGTTATATGCGTGGAGGGGCAATCCGAACAAAGAGCAGATGCTTACGCTGCACATGCATCTCGACGCGTATGTCTGTCCCGGTCGTAATGATTGGCTTTACCCTCGACAGTACGTGTGCATACGCGTGTGCGTAAAATAGGGCGAAATTTAATTAAATTAATAATTACTGCGTAGAGGATTACGTACTGAAGTACTAATTGAATCAGCCTTTGTAACAGTTCCCCAAATGTTGCAAGCTGCGCGCGATGATAATTAGCAATCTACACTGTTAGCACTTTTCATTAAATTCTCCAAATAACGTAAATCAAATGTTATGATAGACTTTATGCAGATAATATCGAATTGAAAATACGACTTAATATTGTTTTGTTTATTGAATTAATTCAGATCAAAGAGTTGATATTTATAACTATTTAATAATCGATAGTTGTAATTAATTGACGGTTGAAATGATTGACGTATATAATAAAATAATGACAAATTAAATAATTAAAATGCATTAATTATGAAGTGATTGTACTTTGTGTGTATGTGTTGAACAAGTTGAGTTAAAAAATGATATGTATCCTCAATAAAAATTTTTTATTTGAACGGAACAGAATTATTGCTGATATAAGTATTCATTAGTCACATGTTTTATATTTTCTTTGTAGAAAATATTTTTACACATAAATGAAGGTTGCGCACGATAACATATTACTTTTATATAATACTTTTATATAAGCTAAAGTCCATCATTTATATCTTTTAAACTTTCTTTATGGAAAATACATGAAATATTTTTAAACATAAATTAAGACTGCTATGATATTTTTTTTTTATATAAGTTAAAGTCGAACGTGAAACTTTAAAAAAACGAAAGAACTGAAAGGAGAAACTATCACCTGTCTTTTTTGTCTCATTCATATTTTCTATGGAATTTCATATCTCGCGTTTAGGAATGGCAAATTAAGCTTGACAGAGATTAATCTTAGCACATTGCCGGACATTGCGACGCGGACAGAGGATTAAAGCGAGATTCGCCGCGTACCTGTGCGCGCCGAGTGAAATTGCGCTGTTAATTTCTCAGATCGAATCGGATACACGAAGGACGCGGTGAAAGCAGGCAGAATACCTCCTCTTCGGGGGAAGGCGTCGTGAGACGTGTCCTGAAATAACCGTCTAATAATGCAATGCGGAACAAGTTATTCTGGTAGCCGAGGCCCCTCACTGGGTTAAGCTAAGTGTTTGCCCGCCTTTTGCTTTGCTTCCTTTTGCCTTAGCAGTATAGATTGGGACAGGCCATGGATCACGACATAAGCTCGCAGACACTACGACACACAATCGTAGATGATTGTAGAGTAAAAGAGAGAGAGAAAGAGACTCTGATCTGTTGCACACCCGTATCTTTTGTATGTGTGTTGCAGAATGCACGATGCATTTGGCTCATCATACGGAGACTCGCCAAGCACAAATACGGTTTCTTTCTTTTCTCTAAATGAATGATATCTTTGTGAATCGATATTCGATATTGAAATTTATATTACCGTCTCGCGAATTTAATTAAAAGGACAGAATTAAACTGTGATATATTAGGATTTACAAAAATTGGAATATAATTTATTTAATAGACATTTGTGTGTTAGCAATTGATAGTATAAAAATAATTCTGTTTAACAAAAACTTAGAAATGATGTTTCTTTTAATAATTTTGAAGTGGGTAGGTAATTACACAGAAAGAATCTCACGCATCTTAAAGGGATGCTAAAGTAAAATTATCTGTAATTAACTGTAACGTCAAATTATCGACGTTACAGTTGTATACAAATCTCCGAATTGTATTGAACGGAATCAAAAATCCTTTTACAGAATTAAAATATAGATGCAAAATTAGAAGATGGTGCAGTGAACTTTATATTAAAATCAAAAAAAAGTTAAAAATACTTATTCGATTTTAGGGTAAAGTTCACTGCACCACCTCTTAATTTTGCGACTACTTTAACCCTGTAAAAGAATTTTTGATTCTGTCCAGTTAATTCGGAGATTTTTATACGATTATAATGATAATTTGATCCAGCATCCTCTTAAAAATCTGAAATTCATTCTGAAAAAAAGAAATAAAAAAATCTTGCTTAGAAATCTTAAAATCTATTTTTTACATTTCTCTTTCTTATAAGGATATAACTAATGTAAATTTAACTCTATGCATATACTATTTAAAAATACATATAATAATTGTAAAAATAAAATTTTTTGGGGGTATTCTGAACACTTATCTACTTACTTAAAAATTAAAAATTAATTGCCTAATATGATAAGACTACTTTGCACATTAAATACAATCTTCAATTTTTATTTTACTTATGACAAAAGCATCATTCACGTGAGAAAACGAATCTTGAATTTTTCATTTTAAAAGAAACTTTATTCTAAAAATGTCGAAATAGATGTATTTTTTCATATGTCTAATATACGAAAAGGATTCTATTAGAATTATTGAAACTTTTTGTTTACTTGAATTAATATTGGGAGTACAAATTAGTTCGGTCCGTTTCCCTAAAGATTGCTCCAGCTGTTGTGAATGGTTCATAGTGACAACTGATTTTGGCGATTTCAGAGAGGTTAAACATCTGCTAATAATATTCAATTTATATCATTTTGAGTTTCATACAAAAACCTTGATTTTTAATCTGTTTGAAATGTCGAATTTTATGTTAACCAAGTAGCATTTGCGGGAGATTTTGATTTTCTGCTTTAATTGGAAGAAAAATGCGGCTGAAGCCCATTGAATGCTTGTCGAAGTTTATAGTGACACTGCTCCAACTGATAAATCATGTAGGAAATGGTTTCGACGTTTCAAGGATGGAGATTTCAGCATTGAAGACAAGCCTCGCTCTGGACAGCCAAAAAAATTCAAAGACAGAATTAGAGGCATTACTCGAAGAAGATCAGAGTCAAACGCAAGAAGAGCTTGCAGAATCATTGAGGGTAACTCAACAAGCTGTTTCTGTACGATTGAAAACCATGGGAATGATTCAAAAACAAGGAAATTAGATGCCTTATGAACTGAAACCGAGAGACGTTGAAAGGCGATTTTTCACTTGCGAACAGCTGATTCAAAAACAACAGAGAAAAGGTTTTTTGCATCGGATTGTGACTGAAGATGAGAAGTGAATATTCTACACGACAATCTCAAGAAGAAAAAATACTATGCTAAGCCCGATCAATCGTTGCCATCGACCTCAACATCAACACCACGACCGAACATTCATGGTTCGAAGATCATGCTCTGTATCTGATGGGATCAAAAGGGTCTTGTTTACTATGAGCTGCTGAAATCTAGCGATTCCATTACAGGCGATCAGTATCGGCTACAATTGATTCGTTTGAGCCGTGCATTGCGAGAAAAAGGGCCGGAATATGAGCAAAGATATGATAAAGTTATTCTTCTTCATGACAACGCTCGGTCTCATGTCATTAAAATCGTAAAAAAATATTTGGAAACGCTCAAATGGGATGTTTTACCGCACTCGCCGTTTTCTCCGAATATTGCTCCTTCTGATTACTGGTTATTCTGAAGGATGCAGCACGATTTGGCAAGTCACCGGTTCACTTCTTTCGCAGAAATCAAAAATTGGCTTCAAAATTGGATCGCCTCCAAAGACGAGTCATTTTTTCGAGAGGAATTCGAAAATTACCAAAATTGAAAGATGGGAAAAAGTAGTAGGCAGTGATGGACAATATTTTAATTGATCTGTTCATTCATTTTGTTTTGAAATAAATGCACAAAAAAACGGATCGAACTAATTTGTACTCTCAATATATAATATGTATATGTTTCAATCAGTTTTGCTGTCTTTTGCAATGTAATATAATTTTCTTTTTAAAACGGTCAATTCAATAATTAGTTTGAAAGGTGCATTTGTTAGTTATAAGCTGCGGACTATTTCTATTTTTCGAAAGTTATGAAAAAGTCGTGACTCCCTGCATACGCGAATATCGATTTTGCTCGCGCTTGACGTTTCTCATCGGTGATCTTTCATACCGTTCGTGTGTTACACGCGCGAGTTACATATCGCATAGCCGTTTTCTCGATCTTGGCGAGCGAGAAGAAGAGAGCGAAGAAGAGGAGAAGAGGATGGTGAACGATACGAGTCGAATGAAAAGAGAGGAGGATGATTACCGGCTGGGACGGGCGGGAAAGCAAGAGAGAAAAGAGAGATAATGTCTTCCGCGTTCGCGCAACCGCTTACGGGTTTATACGAGACGGTCGAGTATATACATACGGCTCGCTGAAAGCTCACCGGTAACACTCTCAGCTCTCTTACGTAACCTTATTAAGGCACTTTGTGGCGCGAGAGTGATATCTTCGAGCGATTGAGCGACGCGTCGCGGTTTCTTTTCGGTTCCTAAATCGTCGAGACGTGTACCTTCGTCGTAAATTTTCTACGTATATACAGGTCGTCTCAGAATCATTAAGAATATAGATAAAATGAAAAAGAATAGTTTGTGTTCGTATGTACGATCACGATTAGTCCGAGGGCGATCAGTTCATAGTCAGATCTTATATCTAAGATCTTAAGTACAGTTCTTAAATTAGAACCAGAGCCGTATTAGCGTTTTCAGTTCTTAAAACATTACTTAAGACGGTTTTAAAATAAAAACGGACTATGAATTCGGTCCCGAGTAATTAAATTGTAAAATTTCACTTTTATTCGAGACATAATTCCGAGTTGGAACGTAACAGTTAAATATGATGTTGTGGTGAAAAATGTGCCTGGCGATTGATAGATACAGATACAGATCAAGCGCGTTTCTAATTAATAAATCGTTTCTAATTAGCTAACAATGAAAATTGAACTTAATTCCGTTTGTTCATGACCGTGTGAATGAAATACTGGCAAACTTCGTTAACAGAAGAACGGTGTTCTTATTTTCTTTTTTGCTCTTCTTAATCTATTATCAGTGTGAATACATATACATATAATAAAATTGAACATATAATAAAAATGCATATTAGTATAATACAAAAAAAAAACGATATTACTAAAGTATCTAAAAAAGTTTAACTAAATACAAATCTGAAAATAATTTTGTTAGCTTCTCAAATTAATGTAGGAATCTCAAACATCACGAACAATGCTGTAAAAAGTTTTAGCCGTCTTATATAATTATTTTGACGATTCAGCGGAATTATTTTCCGCTGTAGTTGTCTATTTTTAGAGACTTTAGTAAAACCGTCGTTTCCGTATATAATATTAGTTAACATGAAAAAGATGATTTTGCTGAAGTATCCAAAAATTCAGCAAGGTAACACATCTGAAGATAATTTTATTGGATTATTAAAATAATTATATAGGACTGTCGAGCATAAGGAATAATGCTGCAAAAGTTTTGACATTCTAACTTAAACATATTATATAATTATTTTTGATGGTCTAACAAAATTATTTTCAGATCTGTACCTAGTTAAAGTTTTTAGATTTCTTCTTTTCATGCATATTTTTGTTAAGTGTATTTGATTAAATCGCTCAAATTTCAATAACGAATTATCATAATTTCTCTTCACTCGTTAAAAATCTATCTCTGTTCACGATCTTCGCTCGTTAGGACTCTTAACCGAGGATAGGGAAAGCCAGACTGAAACACGAGAACACGTAACACCGGAGATTCGAAAAAGAATCGCCGGCCATGCTTAGATCTGTTATCGCGCTCCCGACGAACTGGTCCAGCAGAGATAGAGTGCGTGTGAGAAGCGCCTTTTTCCTTCTTTTGCGCGCACACTGCCTTTCTCGCACCTTTCTCGCGCACCTTTTTCAGATTCGCGTCTGGCATCAACGTGACGACGAGGGCAACACCCTCTCTCACAACTTCGTTCTCGTTCGTTATCCTCCCGCACGAAACTTGCGTCACACACAATCACGCGCACACGATGCTTAAAGACGAGTTGACGTAGCCACGAGCAATCGAAATTTTTACAAAGTCTTTGCAATGTTTCTTGACTGTCTGCATGTTTCTGGAAAGCAGTCAGTTTTTTAAAGAAGCTCATTATTTTTAATAGTTTATAAAGCACGAATACTTTATTATTGAACATTTTTTGTTCTTTTTTATCAAAAATACTTAATTTCATATTATTGGTCAAAGATATAGATAAAAAAAGACTCGATAGTATCTTGTACATGATGACATCAAAATTAAGGAATTTTATATCGAAATTCATTAATGAAACTGTACTTAAGAAAATGTACTGTACAACGTGTGAACCTTCCTAGTAAATTTCCTGGCACCTGTCATTAATATACATAGCCTAACCAACCATCAATTACCGCTTTAATGCTGCATCCAATGCATTGGCATCGTACCAGCTGCGTGATCGATGTGTAGAAGTAACACTCAAACTCGCATGAAGATTATCAAACAAAGGAATATATTATTAAATATAAATGTAATTAAATACTTTTAAATATAACACAATTACATACTAATAATAAAATAATATATGTAAAATCGATCGTATTTTTGGATTATAATATTTTTTTGTAATAAATAATAATATTTTTTAATCTTATTAGTAAAATATTAATTTTATAGCTTACATTTTATATTACAATTTTATATTTTCATATTTATATCAACTGTAATATCCATTTATTACTTTTTGTGTGAATATTTTTACAAATATTTTTCGGACATTTAATCACGATCTGCATTTCAAAGTATTTAATGAAATTTCAATAAATTCAATGCAATGAGTATTAATTTTATACGAAATAAAATTCTAAATAAAATACTATGAAAAACGATACTTTCTCTGAACGCGTCTGCTCACGTGGGATTGATTTAAGATGATTGGTTAGTTGTCTGTAGTGCTTGCTAGATAACTCGTTGTAGAAAATGGTCAATCAGCGAGTCGACACGCTGTACGAATCGAAAATCGTATAGACTTCTAACGCGTTATATAAGAAGCGGAAAATAAAATGAATGTGCGCATGTTTTACATTTTTCTCATTACACAACATTATGTAATTCTGCTAGAATCATGATTATTTTTCGTGATTCTCAATTTAGAAATTGTAAAATACATTTTGAAGCAAATATTTATTTGCAGAGTTGCCGCAGAAAATAAATTTAAAAATTCCCTGACTTTTCCAGGTTTTTCAGATGAAAATAAAAAACTTTCCAATGTAAAAATATGTAAATTTTAACATGTTTAAAGAGTTGTAGAAAAATCTAGCCTATATTATTAAAAAAAAAAAAAACGCAAAAAGAGACTTAGTAGCATACTAAAATTTTCGATGCAAATTCGACCCAATAAAAAATAAGTTAGTATTGGAAAAAAGAATGCAGTTATGAAAAAAGGCGATCAAATAAAAATATTGAATAAAATATAAATTTGAATTATTTTATTAAAATCATTTAAAGTGTGCAAGTTTTGAACATATTTCACTATATAAACATCAGATATAATATTAAAAAATTAACAATTATCTGGAATAGGAGCAATTTAAAGAAATTTCAACAAATTTCAAAATTCCAGACTTTCTTACATTTTCCTCTGACTTTTTTCCTGGTTTTCCATGACCAATTTCAATTTTCCTGACTTTTCCCGATTTTCGAGATCTGTGGCACCCCTGATTTGACAAAAATGTATAAAGAAATTCTTTATCACTTTGTAGAAAAATTGAAAATTTTAAATATTATGTCATAAAAAAATTAATTCTTTGTTAAATTTTCTAATTCTAGCATTCTAACATGCATGGAAAAAACGATTTTGCTAAAAAAATATCTAAAAATTTAATTATAATTATAAATTTAAAAATAATTTTGTTGGATTATCAAAATAATTATGTAGTATGCTCAAACTGGTTGCTAAAATGTTAAAACTTTGCAACATTGTTCATTGTTCCTGAACGAAATTGTTTTCATCCAAATGAAATTATTTTCAGACCTGTATCTACCTAAATTTTTAGATACTTCATACACACAACAATTCCTTATATGTGTTTTTCTTTTACTTTTTTCTTCCACTTTCTTATTTTACTTAATCATTTTACTCTTTTCTCTCCTTTTTTTATATCATCATGAAAATATTCATGTAAATTCGCGTGAAAAATTAACACGTACACGCATGTACGTGAATCGATGAATCGTCAAGTATACACAGGGCTTCTTATTCCACGGTGGTCCTCGCATGAATTTCTTGGGTTCAATGTCTCCTTGATGAATCTTTCCCTTCTACTTCGCCGCGTAACCACCACTATCTCCTGTCCTCTCCTCACATTCTCTCCTCTCCTCTTCTGCTAACTTCTTACCTCACCTTTCCTGTCCAATTCCGATCCCCCGAATCATTTCGTCGCGCACTGATTATTTTCCTAAAGACGATACTTACTGCGCTAAAAAGGTTTGAAGATTTTCCAGCAGAGAAGAGAGACGAGATAATGTCTATCGATGCGACAAACTCATTAGAGCTACTAATACCATAACGATGAAATGCTACGCGTAAAATATTATCTTAATATGATCTAAAATTAAGTAATTATCCTTAAATTATCCTTAAAAATAATTATGCCAGGGTTTATATAATAATTAGGTTTTGATTGCATTTAGCAAAAGTCTATTTAAAGATCGTATAATGTAACTATATATAATGTAACTATTACGATAAATATCTAAATGGTCTTTTATACTTATTATTTCGTTTAAAAATTTAAACTGTATTTTGTTTTAATAAAAAGAGAAATTTTCTCTCAATGAATTAATTACACAAAAAAAATATTCTTTTTAGAAATTATTATTTCTAATTTCGAACAATCGCTTCGCGAATTTATTCGCAGATTTGCGAATGTATACAATGTGATATTCGCATGGCTTGATGTATCTGGCATATATTCTTGTGAAATGCGATATCAGTCGAAATATATTTCATTCGTCAATGTAAAATTATTTCTCTCTCGCAAAGAGAGATTCGAAGTTAAGTACTTCAGTCGCAGCGCGGGGTATTTCAATTTGCTGCCGAACTTTCTCCTTCGACCGACGCAGTCGGTCTTAAGTACACTCGACGGACAAAACTTTCGGGAGTAACTTCCGTTGGATAACACGATCGTGCGGGGAATGAATTTATACAGGTGTCTGAAAGTGCGTGTATATGAGTAGAAAGAAAATCAGAAAAAGAGACAAATCGCACGACTGAGAACGTCTGATCAATCACGGATTATCTATTGACTCGCACATTAATACTTTGACTGACACGTCACCCATATTTGAGTTCCGTCACTCATTTGTAAGTGGCAGTTTTATTTACCTGGTCAAAAATGATTTTACTGAGTATTTAGAGAGAGATATTAAAAGAATAAATTATATTAAAACATTAAAAAAAAAATACAGTATTAAAATAATATACTAGATTTTTATTGCTTAATGTGAAAATCAGTTGAAAATCGAAGTGTTATAAGACATTTAAAACATCCTATTTAAAATTAAATATCTGTTTTATTTTTGGTATATTTTTATTTCTGAATGTTATAGAATTTTTTTTAGAACAATTTATAATAACACATTTTATGTATACATAACATATACTGGAACTCACGGATTATTCTTCGAGTTTCTTAATGTTCTGAACGACCATTTGACCTTTGTCCAAAAGCAACGAGTGCGCCATTCGTTTAACTTTGTTCGTTCCAGGGACTGGAAGCGTGAGAATTAGAAAATAAAAGTTGCATCGCGCGCCGTGCGATTTACAGCCAATTTGTAAGAAGGTCCTAATTTTCGTTTGCGAGAATAAGAGGAGACCATACATTTCGGATAAATGAAAAATGTAAGCTGAGTTTTTCAACGAGATGTACACAACAAAAGTTATTTTAGAGGAATAACTGAATAACATTTAAGACTCGACCAGTCATCGCTGATATTTAAATTAATGTCATCAGAGGTAAAAAAACACACACATAGTAAAAATTTTTGCAAAAACACAAATTACAATAGAAATATTTTTCAATATTTTTATTTTATAGACTTGCAAAATATATCGAAAATTCTCCTTTTATTTTGAAATAGAATAAAATTGTATTTATTTCAATTCGACAACTTTCATATAGCTTGTTTCATTTTTTGTTTAGGCATAATTTAATTTCAAATATATGATTGTTTATTGATTACCGAAATACAATGGAAGTTTTCGATTTGTATTTGTATTTTAAAAATTTATTCTACCGACTATAAAGAATACGTTATTAAAAAATATTTATATTTTAATGTAATTGGCAAGAATTTTCTTTATGTATTTTTCTCGCTTTTGACGTCATAAAATGACTGTAGCAAACCAAGAGCTTTAATCTTATTAAAAAAAAAGAAAGAAAAAAATACCAAAAATAAGAAAGTAACGATAAAAAGCGATTTGCAATTTTCCACGAAAGAAAAATCAAATTACTCAAAGAAACTGTAGTTGAAAAGATGTGATATTAATATAGAATTTTTTATATTCGTATCTCAAATAATTAATAATTCGTGCACGAGATATCTAATCATTAATTTGATTACTCACAATCAATAATTATATTTAGTAATTTGATTTTACATTTTGATCAATTTTATCTCCGATTAGTCGTCTTTAGCATTTATTCAGTCAATATCATTGATCGTTAATTTCATTATTCAATATTCATTAATTTAATTACGTTTCGTTCAACCTCTTATTCCCGCCGCCAGATTACTCGTGTCTATCGATTATCCAATAATCAAAATAATTCGCTGGTATGAATATTCATTAATGAATGATACGATTATACTTCACTTTGTTCTAGCCGTTAGATTGGTTCGGACATTTATTGATTATTTAATAATCATAAAAATCAATCGCTAACACAGTAATCATTAATTTGATCACTTGATTTTGTGTTCCCGTCTGCCCGTGGTATCTCTTTTAATTTACCGACGCCGCCAGCTACTTCATGCAGGTTTAAAAAGTAGGCTTGGACAGCTGTTTGAAACTTAAAGCAAGGTCGTAGCCTTATATCGCGGATACATAATGGCCGGCGCGTGCCTCTGCATCGAGCGTATTTCAGCTCGACTGCGCTCGCATTCACATTCTTTCGAACGCATTCGCGTCCCTCCATCTAAAAGTGCCGGGTTTCGAGATGTCAAGATGTATACAGATCTTTAAGAAATATAATATCACCACGGAAAAGAGTATTAATGTGATGATATCAATCAATGTCAATACTATTAATCTTCAGAAGGCGGTAGTCTATTTTAAAAATCTTACAGCTTCTCTCTCTCTCTCTCTCTCTCTCTCTCTCTCTCTCTCTCTCTCTCTCTCTCTTCTGGAATGAGATTTGTTATAGTTTATTATTTTATTGTATTATATCCTTGTCTCAAAATATGACTCTGTTTCAATGTTACTATACTGGCTTTTTCGCCCTGTAAAGATTAAAAGCTAGGAACGTAACGATTAAAAGTACTTAGAAAATATCTGCAGCGAATCTCAAGCAATGCAAATTGTTATAGAAAATAACAGGAGATTGCTTTGATAACAAATGTCGATTAGAAATAATTAGAGAAAAACGGAAATTTGGAAAATACTCTAAAATTGATTTAATTTCAGTAGTCTTTTTAGGCAATTAATTCAGAAATTTTATTTCAAAATAATATGATATATATCACACAAGCTTAAAGTGATTGCCTTCCAAACATTTAATTTCTCGGAACTTAAGCTTTGGAAATATCTTTAGAAATTTGTGCAGAGAATACGAACAGTGATTTCGTGAAACAGAAAAATTTATCTTGTTTCGATTTTGAATTGAATTTTTTATGAAGCCTCGCGTCGAGCAATATTCTTGAACAACGTGAGCACGGATCGTTGGAGAGCATCGCCCATCGACCTACGCGAGCTCGAGCTATACGATCGTATGCGTGTGTATGCCACGATCACATACACGAAGAGGCATCGTTGTGTCACAAGCACTTGACTATAGTTATGCAATCCACCAACCCGTATTCATGGTCAAGGCCTGCGTTCTTACTGCTAGCAGTAATGTGTATGTGTGTTGTATTGTGTTGTGTATTTGTGTATATGTGTGAATTCTTGGACACACACACACACGCGTGGTCAATGATCCCACGAGTGTGATGATACATAAGGATCAGACGCGACTGCCGAATTTGCATGGATCCAGAATGCTGAGATTAAATGCGAGTTACATATACAGGGTGTCCCAAAAGTTTTTACCAATCGCTTTTGTGTAGATTGAAAAACTGCAAGAGATAAAAGTAATTTATTTTCTTCTCATAGAACTCTAATTTTTTCAAAATTTTTTATCAACTCTTTAGTATTGCATTTTCTTATTTTTATCAACATGAAAAAATATGATATTTAAAAATTCTGAAAAAATTCTGAAAAAATTCTCAGAACTTTATGAGAAGAAAATAAATGATTTTTGTCTTTTGCAGCTTTTTTATAAAGTTGATAATATTAGAGTAAAAAATTGTTCAAAACCAATATTTGGCAATTTTTAGTAATTAATATCTTGCTAATTATTGCGAAAATTGCAAAATAGTAGAGGACTTTTCGATTCAATTTAGTCTGCTTTATCTATATAAAAGCGATTGGCAAAAACGGGACACCCTGTATGTATTACATCGAGAGAAATATTTCAGGACATATAATCATTTATTTTGTTGAAATAAACCTATCTTTTTACATTTTATTAAAAAATTGTATTGTTCTAGTCAAAATTTGGTTATTCTAATCAAATTTTTATTAGAACAATAAATTTAGTTAGAATAACAAAAATTATATTATTCTAATCAAAATTTGATTATTTTAATTTGGTTAATCAAAATTAAAATAATCAAATTTTGATTAAGATAACATAATTTATAAATAAAAAAATAAGAAAGTTTTTGTTAGTCACATATCAATAAAATAAATAGTTATCAATAAATAATACGTATCAAACAATTCTTTCAGTGTAGAATAAATTAAGTTTATTTTTTATTTATGCATTAAGATTGCACTAGAATTTTCTTTTTCGCTTTCGTCAAATATCAATATCTATCTCTTTAAGTTTCAAAAGTGTATACTAGTTCACAGACAACAGACTTCTAATCTTCCTTTCATTCATACAGTTAGACATTTCATATTAATTAAGAAATGTCTTCTTTGATTTATACATTTGATTATGAGTGAAATTTAATTGACTAATGGAAACGGATATCGAGGTGCAACAGCTATTGAAATTATAGCTTTGATAATATCTGTCGATACAGAATTATTTCTGAGCTTTGAAATCGTCCTGTCATACAAATTCTGATTACTGCTTAAAAGATAACAAAATTAAGCTTGGTCTAAAATGAATAATATACAAATTTTTGTTATTAAAGTAGTATGAAATAAGCATTAAAATTATTATATTATATTTGAAGCACAGCAATAATTCACGTCGCTACAATTCAGGACGACAGGATGGAAGAAGATAATGTTCGATAACTCGAATTACAAAATGAATGACAGGAGGACGTACCGGAAGAGAATATACATATCACAGAGAAATCAATGTATTTTCAGCGAGTTCAAATTTCAATACCATTAACGATTCCTGTATCCATTTATGGCGATCGACATATGACAATTAGCGCGCATCCATATCTTATATAATCTGCTGCAACATCGAAAATTGAGCTTGCGCTGAGATTAGGCCGGCACGCAATTTCTCACATTTTCTCGCGGAGTAGTCGCACGTGGCGTCGGTGGTGATCGCGATATCGCGGAATAAGTATTGCGCGCGCGCGCGCGAGAAAAGGAAAACGATAATAACGCGGAAAAGCGGGCGAGGCAGAGAAGTTGCCTGGCGGTGATTTAATGTAACCGAGTTGCAGGAAGTGAATATTATTAGCATTCGCTTACAGTGCTGTGCCCCACGCGCGCACATACGTCTTTCTGTCTCGCTCGTCTCTTGTGCGTGTATTTGTTTGTGCGAGTCCACTAGTACGCGCCCGTCGCGCCATGTAAAGCACGCTGCACCAATGTGCGTATGCAGGTATATACGCGCACGCAAAAAAAAAAAAACGCGTATATACATATACGTGCGAACCTACGGGCGGGCGAGAAAGGAAATAACACGTACGGCGTTCGCGAATTGTACCAGGTGTCCCGGAACGATCGCACAAAAGGTACCGTCGAGAATACCTTCATTAAATTTAGAGTAGTGCGTTTTTCGAAAATGAGAATTCAACGTTTAATTATAGAACTAATTAATTAATACAACTGCATCATAAATCAGATTCTTTTATAAAAGTAATTGTTTGTTGCTCTTCGAAAGTAATGGCTCACCACAAATAAAAAATCTCTTCATTATTGGAAGTTATGAGCCGTAAAAATTTAATAATTCAATAGCCTTTTAAAGCTTGTTTTATAATGAAACACACAAGAAAATATTCATTTAAAAGAACAAATATGTATCTTCATTTACTTTTTTAAAAATTAAAATGAAAATTACTTTTTTAGAGATAGATTTTCAATATCAAATTCTTTCTCGCAAAATAATTTATACAATCAATTATTAAAATGATAAATGTGTTACTGAATAAATTATATCGATTCTAGAAAATTTTAGAACGAATGTCGACGAATTAAACTTTGTCTGGCGAACAATGCTCTCAATAGAACGGTAATTTCGTTAGCAGCAATACATAGAAACAATTTATCAACGCTTTGCTGAAAACTACAATTCCGAATCGTTCAAGCGTCAACGTCGCGGAATCATGATTTCTGTCAACAGTATTATTTACTCAGTATACAGAATAGAGAAATAAAAGTAACATAGAACGAAGGGAGACAGAGAGACAAGAAGTGAATCAAAATAAAAATATCCGAAACATGTATCTCTCTGTCTCCTCTATCGAAAGTATTTTAGAATAAAGAACTGTTCCGTCCTTGAACTACTGTACACAGAATAAGTAAATTATCCCATCGTCTATTTCTCATCGTCTTTTCGTTGACTTATGTAACGGCCATTGACCGTTAACCTGAAAAATTAAAGAGAAACCTAGACTCATGTTGAGGGCGTTCCCATCAGCCACCATTATTGCACCCGCCTGCATTTCCGGACACACGCGAAGGTATACGCTACATCTCAGCACGGCACACGCAAAATGACTACTCTGAATCAATCTCGTTTAATTTCACCGCGGCGTGACCATTTCGCACCAACACGCGATTTCATGGATGCCAAGCAGTCACGTTGCAACGGTTATTCGTTTCTTTTAGGTAGAAGAATTTCGCCCATTTAATGTCCGCAATTCGGACATTAAATTTTGATATTGTTATATCGATAATCATTGAGATGTATAAAAAAAAAGTATTTATTAATTTGATAGAAGTATAATTATAAGTAATAAATGAAACGAACAAAATTGTTACATAATATCTATCAGTATAGTATTAATAGTAGTAGTATTTTAAAAAGTTAATATAAAAACGATATTAATAAGGAAGTAGGTAAATGTCAATCAAAATATCGATAACTTTTCTCGGGTAAGTAGCGTAAAATAGATAGAATATAAAAGCTTTCAATACATTTTTATAAACGTCAAGTCCATTATTGGAGACTTAATTAAATATCTAGTTAAGTCGAATTACAATCCCATTTATATAACTTTGACATTAAAATTATTTGAAATTTATTATCATTGTATATTTAAAAAGTTCTTATCAAGACAAAATCTTTTTCTCTTCCTGACAAAAAGAACTCTTCGCTAATTGATCAGCAATCTGTCAAATAATAATAATGTTAAAAGATGGACATTTGTTTGAAGAATCATATTTAAAGTTTATCATATAATAATTTCGCTACCATTCAATGATATTTAAAGCTTCATCTCTACAAATTTCTTCTTTCTGTTATAAAAATGATCTTCGACAGTGAGGAAGACAACGCGGTATGCTGCGAAGAACCGCGATAGCTATAAACATGTTCTCCTTCTTCGATATAGGGGGTGCTACAGGAAGTAAGTGCGATGCACTCAAATGCATGCAAGATGCAGCGAAGAGCGAGCAGGATGTCTAAGGAACAGGTCGAGCGACTCGTTAAAATTTATCCGACAAATCAGATAACTTTTCGCGATAACTTAGCGTGCCGGAGAGAAATTCAAGAAAAATATCTAAATATCGACTGAGGGATTAGTATCTTTCGGATATTAATAAATTGTCGTACAGATTATACATTTCATTTATACATTATCATTTATACAATATTACCTATGCTATAAATACTTAATATTATATTACATACCAAGAGCGAGAAGAGAAAGAGGAGAGAGAGAGAGAGAGAGAGAGAGAGAGAGAGAGAAGGAAGAGGGGGGAGATCAGCAAAGGAGATTCGGAAAGTAAGAATATGAAGGATGAGATAAAGAAGGAAAACTAGATAGATGGGAAGAAAGTAAGCAAGCGAGGTATACGAAGCATCAAATGCTGAGAAAGAAAGAGAGAGAAACATGAGATATACGATATAGAAGGTACGTGCGTGTTAGTGGTCGCGCGCGCTGGTGGTAGCATCACTTCACCGATGATATACCCTACCGAGAGTTCATTGCTCTTGAGGTGCGAGGAAGAGAAAAAGCAAGAGCGAGAGACAGAAAGAAAGAAAAAGAGAATACTGATAGAAGAGAGAAAGAAAGACAGTTGCGGGTAGGAGGGGAACAGACTTCGGAAAAAAGAGACGGAGAGAAAGGCACTGGCATTAGTGTACGAGGAGGGGCAAGAAAGGAAGGACAAGGAGAAGAGAAAACAGTATGTAAGGAAGAGAGAAATCGCGAAAGAGAGCGAAGGGGAAGAAGCGACGGAGAAGACGCCATGGGTGGAAAATAGTGTGAGTGGAAATGTAGTGGGAACGAGAAGAGAGAAGAGGTAGTGGATGAAGAGGATGAAGAGAAGAAGCGGAGAAAGATAAAGAAGAAGAGAAGAGTGACGAAGATGGATCGTGGAGTATTTACCGCGCGCGGCCACTCTTAATAATTCACGCGCGCAATTCTCGAGGCGTCGCGCTAACATGAATCGAAGACAAGCATTCGTCGCATCGCTGGATTTTCGCCTCGAACGCGAAGATGAAGAAAAGAAGAGATGCGAAGATGCGAGAAACGGAGAACTACACGTTCGATCGATAGTCGCTACGTTTACCGTCGCTTCATCCTGGCGGAGGAAAATACTCGACGTGCCTACATGAATATCATCGGACCGAATGGTGGCGATCGTTTCTAGCTTAAATAAAAATAATATTATTTAAGGACATTCTCCGACTGCAGTTGTGCTCAATCTAATGAGTACATTAGTGCTCACCATTATGAAAATTATTTCACTTTTATATAGTATAAGATATTCCATAAGTGTTAATGTGTTTATACAAGTTTTTTTATTTATACAGTATAAAATGCCTTCGCTACTGCCGCCGGTCAAAAAAATAGCGACTTTACTTATTTTACCTACTTACTTTGCTCAATGATTTCTTAAAAAACGAATACCGTAAATCATTCAGATTATTCCTTGTGATATCAAGTTTTATGTCTCATTGTTTCAAAAAATTGTTGAGAAAAACTTTTTTACAGTGAAAGAAGATAAAAAGATCACTTTTGAATAAGACAAAGATTCTATATACGTATATACATGTACATGTATATGTATATGTATTATATATATTATATATATATTATATATTATATACATATTTTAAACGCTTTGTTTTTTTTTTGAAGTGGAATATTTCGATTTTTAATCCTGTTCTGGGTATTGAGTTTTTAAAGCACATATAAAGGATAAAACAAGTTTATTCTGTAAGTTTCAGAAAAATCTAAAGAAAATGGATTTTTTCGGAGAACGTCCTTAAGCCTGTTCTATAATATGCTTTTGGTTTCCTGTTTCTTACCTTTTGTTATTTTTTACAGCTTGTCTTTTGCTTCTTATCCGGTTTTTTATTTTATATCGCCCGAGATAAAAGTTAATGAATTTTGAAAGAAACAAGAAGTATGTAGCAAAAAGTACAATTGTTAATAAAACGGTTACAAAGGAGAAAAAAGCAAAAGGTAGAAAGAAGTAAAAAACAAGGAACAGGAAACAAAAAGCACATTGTAGAATACGCTTTAGTATTACATATTAGACTCATATATTAGGATAAGTCGCTTTTCTATAAATTTGTTCTGTAGGAAGCAAAAATCGATCCTCTTTTAATCGATTCCCATTCAATTATTTTATCATTAGGAGGAAGTTTTAACAATAAATTAATGTTAAACATTAATTAGTATTTCAGGAATGATTTAATGAGCATTATATATGTAACAACTCTGCTATCACACACATAGACAATAATGTACTAATAGATTGATTAAATATAATTAAGTATATCCTAATGTTAAGTAATTTATTTATGCATACTTTGTGGAAAGTTTATTGTCTGATTGCAAATAGATAGACATTTTCTTCTGACCAATATATAAAACTATGCAATTGCATTTGGCCTCAGAATCGCGGTTACGAAACTCTTGGGAACTCCTGGAACTCCTGGGAGAAATCTTCTTGTCCGATTTTCCTGATAAGACCGTAAAAATGGAGATCGAAAAGCAATAAGGATGAACGAATTCGGGATGAGAATGGCGGCAATACGAGGGTGGCGGATGACGACCGTCTGGAATCGTTTTTGACGCGCAGTATGGAATCGAACTTTCTTCGTGCGTGCCGAATCGAAAAATCGGAAAATATCGGAGTCGGATGGCCGACGGGTGTATGCGATCGAGCTCGTACCGGACACGTACCGGGTGCAATGTACCTGGATGAGTCACACGGTAACACAGTGCGCGCGCGTACTCGCGCATACACACGTATATATGCATGCGTACACGAATATTTACATGCACGCACAATACATGCGTCTCCCTGCGCGAGTCACACGCTTGTATTTATACGTGCGACTATGTGTAAGTATGTATACATATTCTCGATCCTCGTCTGACACTGGCGTAATCTTTCTGCACGTCCCGCGGAATAAAGTGAGACGGGGAGAGAGATAACGAGAGGAGAACAAATACACACGTACGCGAGTTGGAGGAAGAGAGGCAGGAAGAGATGGATGGAACGCGAGAGGGAAAAATCGAGATGGAGAGAATGAACGAGCGAATAGGATGTAAGAGAGAAGAGGAAGGAGAAAGGGAGAAAAAGAGACCGGAGATAAAAATCCAATCATTTCGACCGGTTTTGCATCATGCCGACGAGGATAATGGAATACCGCGTTATTTTTTGTCGAGCACGGAATATTTCTTTGCGTTAATATTTCTCTCTCCCTCCCTCCTCCTCTCCCTCCCTCTCTTTCTCTCTCTCTAGGGTAAACTGTCCCTATTAATGTGTCTTTTAGCCAATTTGCTTATTACTAAATTAATTATTAAATATTATAGCTTTAATTTTATCTGCTTGCAATCAATACCGGTTTTTCAACTACTTTTTTTTCTTATAATATTTTTTTAATCTAAAAAATGTTAATACTTTATAATGCTTTTGACAAAAATAGAAAATACGTTTTTTGTTCCTATTAGTGAATCCTTTTGAAGCGGCGATGGCCCTATTAATGTGCTCCCAATTTGTGTGCCTATCCACATTTGACTCGTTTTAATATATAATTACTAAAACAGGTAATAAATTTAAACTAATTGTTTATGTTAATATTACACAAATCATTATTTCAATTATATTTATTTCAAAGTGCACTCATAACACGTTCTCAGCTCCAAGGCTCCACGTTAATAGGGCCAAATTTAAAATCTTGCGTATTACTGGATTCACATAAATTCCTCATATTTTCCAAAAAAATATTTAAAAATATTTACTTTAATATTCAAAAGATAAAATATCATCTTCGGTATCGTATTAATATACGTATTAATTTAACTTAACAAAAAACAATGTTTTTTTTTTATTTATTTGTGCTAGTTTTCTTTATGACTTATCGAAATATAAATGCACACTAATAGAGACATGCACAGTAATTGAAACAATTATTTAGTCTCCTCTCTTTGCATGCGTTTTGAATCTAAACACGGTACGAACTACTAAATCTGATGAATTTTCGAAAAATTTCTTTCTTCGACACGAAAACTGTTTCGACAAAAATGAACATTCTTATACGTTATGTAAGACCGACAACTGTTTGTTATAAATTTTACTAGCTACAAATCTCACAATATCCATGGCATTATTAATTAGTGCTAAAATATATGCAAGCTCGGGTACTCTTGAAATCTTAGTCTAAAGAATAAAAATTGAATCAGTCTTGAAAAACAGTAATTCAGTTTTCGATTCTTAAGAATGAAATTTGAATCACTCTTAGTCTCAGAATAAGATTCATTCTAAAATTTTTAGAGAGTATATTATTTAATTTTTCTTATTATTTTAATGCCAATTAGAATCTCTAAGTAACAGTCGTATTGACTTGAAAAAATATACAATGAGAAATTGAAGAAATAGAAAAGAAATGACATAACATGAATGAAAAAGAAAGGAGATAAGATTACGCTTCTTAAAAGTCATAGCATGAAAAAAATGTAAGGCAGTAAGTGTATTAGCTAATCACAGCAGAAAATGTAAGATATTAACGTAAACAGTAATAAATCCAAAATGTTAATTTGCTTACTGTTTACGTCTTATTGTTTAAAAGTTTTTTTGTGTTACAATCTTAAAGGCCATAGCACACACAAAAAATTTGAGCAGCAAAACATAAATAGTAAACGAATTGGTCAATCACAGTCCAAAATGTTGAATTACTAATTGCTCATGTTTTGTTATTCTTGTATGTTATAATCTTAACAGGATATTGAAAAAAATAAATAGCATAAATTCTTCGTTTCTTTATACGTCAAAAACGTCGCTGTATTTCAAGTCACAATTAATTTTCAACCGACGACATCTAGTGCGCTCGTCTGAGAGAATAGCTGAGATCAATGATGAATAGGAGAGCAAAGAGAAAGAGGAAAAGAATGAGAAAGGAGGCGGTGGCACGTCGGGTGACTGTTAAAACGGCATTGCGTAATCTTTCGGATTTAGTTTACTTTCGTCGCTATCGATGCCACGCACGTAGCGTGACCGTGGCACTGAACCAGCAGCGGCACGAACTTTCTCGTGGCCTTCGTTCCAGGAAGGCGATTTACGTGACACGCGAGAACGTCAATGACTCTCGACCGTGATCATTGTCATCAATGTTTTCGCGCTCATGCTAATCCATAATTCTCAAAACGAGCTCCAACGGAATTGAATCATTCTTCTCGAGAAAGCCTAGTTGGGCCTCTACTATCCTCTTTCTAATATCTCTTATCTTTGAATAATGATAGTATAAACATCAATCAACAGTATATAACATAATGTGATAATTTTATACTCAACCATCTAACTATTACATATAATATCTGTTATATTACATATTGTTGAGTGTACAATTATCAAATTATAACATGATGATTGATGTTACTATTATAGTTTACTGAATATCTATTATCTTTTTCGCATAAAATTAATTTACAATTAACAAATTATACAGTTCAAATAAACAAAATGTTTTCAGATGGACTTTTGATCGCTGAAAACAAATCTGGCAGCCAAATTGCCTATCACAGATTTCCGAGAAAATTATTTTATCCGTATTTACTGTTTTTTTTTTCGACTAAAATAATTTTTTTTCAATTAGGTCATTCAATTTTTTCATTTAGGTCACTTTAAAGTGCTATCTTTTATCTATAAAATGTGAATGTATATATTTATTAAGGTACGACTTTTTTTCATACGTATAATTAGCAAATTATGAATCTTTTAAATTGTGTAGATAATTATATCTATTCAATTTAATAATTAAATTTGATAAGTCAATTTTGCCGCCCGATTTTCATTTTCAGCGAACAAGTCCATCGAAAAACACTTTATTCAGGTTCTAAAAAATAACTGTTTTTATATAACTATATTATCTTTCATAGATAAATATGCATTATAATATCTGAAATGTACTAGTTGATTATCTTTAAATGCTTCGAGAAAAAATTGCAGATAAGTGAAGGGAGTCTAAACGGTTCATGACTGTATAAGTGTATAATAATTGATAAATATCAGATAATGTCGACTTTCTTGCTGTAAAGCGTATCAAATTTATAAAAATAACTTCGTTTCTCTGTTACGTAAGCAGTAGTATTTTTGAGTTGTTTCCACACGAATTTTGTTACGCACACGTAACGTAGCACTGTTACTTTCAAATGCATGGAATGCATAACTACTATACTTATTTCAATCAACAATGTACGCGGCCGAAATGAAACAGAGCGTATTATGATTGGCAATCGGAGCGTGCTGCAACATGGAATACCTCCTTCGTTTATAGTCGCGAATAAACTCACATTCGTAGGGTCTTAATTCCATCGTAACTAATTAGCAGATGCGCAACTCATAATCTGGTTGTTTTTCCTCCTATATATTCTGGATACTTGGCTCATTCTTTCTCGTGGAGGAAAGCACTCAAACCATGTAAGCTGCATTCCGTATAAGAAAGTCGTACGCGGGGATACGGCATTCTTGGCTTTTACGATTCGTATGGTCGATAAAATCGTGACTTGCAGCCCGACTTCGGCCCGTCGCGTCGGCCGGTGTCGACGTCGCGGTGAAAAAAAAGAAAGGAGTGTCAATGAGCTTCGATTTTTTTTTCGCTGTCAATCAAGGGAGCCTCTATTCTCGCCGCGATTAATATCCGGCCGTATCTAGGCCGGAGAAAGCAATTTCGAACGTTAATTGTTGAGAAATTATAATATAACTGGCCGTATGACTATTATTTATTATTACCATGGACGAAAAGGACAGTGAAGTATTTAAAAATTTAGCTAAATACAAATTTGAAAATGATGTTGGAGTATCAAAATAATTATGTAGAACGTCAAACTGGCTCAAATATTAAAACTTTTTGCAGCATTGCTTATCATGCTTGAAATTCCTACGTAATTTTTTTTATTTTGAGGCCAACAAAATTAGTTTTAAATATCTAGTTAAATTTTCAGATGCTTCAGCAAAACGTCCTTTTTGTATACGACTTATGAATAAGTCATTTTCTTTTCAGTATTTACGATTTCAAGTACACGAAGAATTCGCGTCGAATTTGAAGAATTCCCGTCGAAATATATTAACATCATTAAGTTGCAGACTCAAACACGTAGAATTGAGTGGATAAAATCGGACGCTGTTCAACTTAAAATGTGAATTATATTCATGTCACTTTAATAGAAATCGCAATGCTATAGAAGACTTTTCGACCGTCCAAGTTTTGTAAGTCAAAACTCGGCGATACTGTGTCGATGAAAACTTCCGTAATTTGCCAGTTAACTCGAAACTTTCCAGGAACATTCTATGCGCCTTACTAACAAGTTTCCTTCTAGTCGAATCTTCTTGAGTCTTTTATCTATAAGACAGTCTTAATATGTGAGACATTAAACCACTTCTTTTCAGCAATAAACTTATCGTCCATATTATCGTACTATCGGGAATCCTCTTTGGCGAAAATTGGATTAGACGTTTATTTTTGTAACTTGTTAATTATCGGTATTACAGAAATTAAATGAATTAGTCGCATGTTAAAATAAAATTAACTTGAAGTTCACAGACCTAGTTTTACTAAATGTATCTGCAAGGTTTAATTCATATAAGTAGCTCTTGAATTATATATTATAGTCCGAATACGAAAAAATTGTAGCAGCACACGGATGAAATTAATTCATTTCGCACGATTACATTAAAACCATTTCGAAATATGCCGATATATCTCCCTCCCTCCCCCCCCTTCGTACTCCAATTTTGTAATTTTTAACGACGGTGCCGGTATATTATACTGGTTGCGCAAATATTATACGTAGTAAAAAACCGCGTAACGACAGTATAATATAAAAAATATATAACGACAATAAAACAATGCCGTCGTATATAACGACAATGAAACAATGCCGAACTGTGTAGAGGTCTATATTTATAAGAGAGCAGTGTCTACCATGTAGAATCTAATACTATAAACATTGGTTGTAAGAGAAAAATGTAGTAAATTTTAATAAATACTTGTTTGAATAGTGTCGGTGGAATATTTACTAAATGTAAACATATATTTTTATACAAGAACTATTAATTTAATTTAACTGTTATTATTTTTTATTTAGCAAATATTTATTTTCCAAAAATAAATGTTATATTACTACTATTCAAACAGTTATTAAAATTTATTACATTTTTCTCCCAACATATCAACATATTAAAGAATTACTAAGTACTTATTGGATCAATTAGATCCAAGATGGCGATCAAAATAGTCAGTAGAGAAACTCAATAGAATAGCAGCCAATAGAAAGACGCGTATTGTCAACATTCGCTTAGATAAAAGAAATGCATTACTCTTATTAATATAGTTATGTATGAACTGTCGTTAGAAGTTATAAAATTGGGGTACTGGTATGCTCTCCACCGTTTCGAGCCTCAGGCGACAATAGTCAACGCGTTACTTCTTATCCCCGCGAGATTCGCGCTTCTGAATTGAATTACTCTCGATGGACCTTGACCGCCTCGAGATTGAAATTCAAAGTTGGATTTTCGGTAGCTACCATCAGATCGCCGTCGGATGATCCCTGCTAGCGAATGTATAAAATAATCAACGGCCTCTCTGGAATTCACGTAGTCCCTTTTTGGGATCGCGTAAACTCCGGAATCATATAAGCTCCCTGAAAATTCAAGTAATTCTGCTGTCTCCTGTCGTCACGGGAGAATACACAACAACGCGTGAAATGTTTTGAATAAATCAAATTATCGTAAAAAAGCTATTCAGTTTGTGCTTTTGCCTCAATTATTTTTTAACCGATCCTTTGATATAATGCCTTGTTTGCAGAAATTTATGTTTCTAAAAAATTTTACTGTAAAAGATAGTGAACGATAGATCGGTGTTATACTAGATATCCCTAAATTTGTGAATCAAAATACTATAATAAGAAAGTTCTCGGAAAGTTAAGTAAAAAAAGTTATTTGTACATTTTTATTTTAAGTAGTAGGTTTTTAAGATAATTGTATTAATCAAATTTAATATAACCAATTGCAGAACTGCGTTTAGATAGCCATTTTGTCTATGAGTCGTGTGATATAGTGTTAATGAGCGTTGTACTTCAGTGCGTTCACTAATATTTTTAATTCTCCATTTAATTTAGATTTAACTTGATAATATAATAATAATTAGATTTAACTTGATAATAATGTAAAAATTTTTATAGCTATGATTTTATTTATTAATTTCTAAACTGATGATTTTGTAATGAGTAACTTTTAAGTTACTAAAGTTACTATTTCAAAATCATCAGTTTAATGATTAATCATGGCTATAAAAACACAATTCTTACATCAGGCTAAGTAAGGGTAAATTTAAATTACAAGTTGATCAGAAAATAAGAAACTTAATACTCACAAGTGACCGTTTAAACTGTAATATTTAAACTCTCCTGCCATATTTAAACTCTCATATCTCAAAAACTACTGCTTAAAATAAAAATTTCATAAATAATTTTTTTACTTAATTTTTCAAGAATTTTCTTGCTATAGTGTTTTGATCCACAAATTTCAGAACACCCTATATATTTCACAAAATCGTTTCAATGCAAAACTAGCGATAAACGAACGAGAAAAAAGACGAAAAAGTCCTAGATAGAACTGGACAAGATTGATTTTACTCGAATGTTCTCAGTTCGAACGAAATGTCAGCGTTTGACTTTTCTTACGAGCGGGAACATCGCGAGTGGTGAATTCTTTTGGTCGACTCACAAGCACGGGAAAACAATTTCTGTGTCTCGATTCATCAAAATTAATCCCTTTTTAATCTCCATCAAGAACAAACTCGTATATCGAAAGCAAAATCCGCGTTGTTGAGAGTAGTAACTTTATCAACAACGGCAGTACGCGATTCTTACGATCATGAGCGATCTGCGAATATCGCATCATGGGTGCGACCTTTTCAATTTGTATTCTAACCTTTACGAGAAGCGCTATACACGTCGTCTTTGTGTGCTCAGGATGTAAAACAACGTTAAAACATAGACACACCGCACGTATAACGCACGATCGAGCTATAAATAGACGTTCCCATATAAAACAGCGGACTATCAAAGTTACGTTAAGAGACAATGAGTTTTTTTATGATGTTCCTATGAAAAATTAATTGCACAAAATTATAATTATCGGTTGTTCTAATTTCTATTATTTTTATCGAAGTTCTAATCCTAAGTAAATTGTGTTTTATTTGAGTGTCGTGACTGATTGTCTGACATGTTCTTGTCGCTATATTGCTTTATTGTTTTTAGTAAGCAATAAAATATAAATTCATCTATAAAATTAATAGATAATTGATAGATAATTAAATTCGATAATTTCGAATTTTCTTTTAATCAATTTCACTGGTCCACTAAATATTATTTTTAAAAGTTTAAACTTTTTAATGAAAAATACATACATGTATATATTTATTTCGAAAGACGATTAATGATTCTTCAATAAAATATTAAAATATTAATTAACTATTAAATTGTTAATACACAATCATTAAAATATAATGAATATTTTGAACATTTAAAAT
>NW_017259213.1:150043-156147 GCF_001594045.1 Atta colombica | reverse complement strand
TATTTATATAAAAATATTTATATAAAATAATACAAAATAATATTCGCATGATATAACTTTTGTATTTTTTGTTGAAAAAGTCTATTTTCATTCTCCTTGTTAATTATCTCTTTAAAATAAAATAAAATCGTATATATTAGGTGTAATAAAAAAAAATCCATTTTTGCATGAAATTGAATGGAAAAATAATGGATTTCTTTTACTACACCTAATATAATAGTTCATGTTGACTATTCTTTTTTCAACAGACAGTTCTCAGATAGTAGACAAATTATTTTGCAAAAACCTAACGTAATATCTCAATTGTATTAAGAAGCCTATTCGAGATTTCATAATAATTATACTGTTTCGTATAGCATTACATAAATGTATATTGCAATATCTACAATCTCATGATCGTCGTACTAACGTCGACAGAAATCAAATTTATAATTTATCGAAAACGGAATCGAAATCAAACGAGGCGGAAATGAAAAATCGGAAGCGCGATACATAAGAAAAAAATGAAACAAACCTTGCTTAATGACGATGCCAGTGGTGGGCACTTGGACAATCGGCAGCGGAGGCGCGTTCGGATTATTAACGCCTCCAGTGGAGGCGGAGGCTGCGACGGTGGCGGCGGCGACGGCGGCGGCGGCGGCAGCGACGGTCGCGGCGGCAATGGGGGGTACAGCGCCACCGGGTGTACCGGGGGGCGGCGAGGCGCTGGCGCTACCGACGGAACCAGGGTCGCTAAAGCCCTGGGTGCTGTTGTTCTCCTCCGGGCCGTCGAAGAAGCTCAAGTTGAACTCACTGCCGGCGTCGAATGACACTTCCGGCGTGAGGGTGTCCGGCGCCGGCGCGCTGCCCAAACCCGCGCTCAGCGACTGATCGAGTTTGAAAACGTCCATTGTACGGGCATCGAACGTACGTACGAGCGATCACGGCGTCGGCGACGCCGACGGCGAACAGCGTGGTGCACGTCGCGCTTCCTGCCGATGCTACCGTCTGCGGCATTCAGCATTCGCGCGCGCCTTCTCGATCCTTATCTCGACCTCTCGACGACGGTCCTGCGGCGGTAAGTCTCGACTCGATCCACGGACAGGCACTTTCGCAGCTTTCGCGAAGAGAACAAGAGAAACTCTCCGTCACGAGAGTTACTCTCCTCTCGCGAATCTTTGAAAATCGCCACTTCTCGAGAATTGAACGACGTTGAATTTTAGTCACGATTATCCTATCCACCGATTCTTGTCTCTCTCTTCGATCCTTGCAGTGACAGAAAATTTGAAGAAAACGTCGTCACTTTCCTTGAATCTTCAAACATCCATCAATCAAAGCTTTTCGATAACAAAGTTATGTATCAGTCGAATTTTCTTGATGATAATAAAGTGGCTATCGTTTAATTATTCGAGACTTGATACTTCGTTCGAAACTTGTTCTAACTTCGTTCGGTTAAACTTTCCCCTTCGTTACTTATACACAAACCGGTGGAACGCTATTTCAATCGGTAGATAACATCTTTTATATATCATATATAAGGCGTTCCTATTGAAGAGTGATGCCTCCGTCGACGCGTCGCGTAAGTTAAACCGGCATAACTCGCAGGACACGTCGAGCGTCATTAGTGAAACGGTTTTATTGCGAAAGGATATCCTGTATCTCGATAATTTATCCAGCATTTCATCCAGCATTCAGGCGTCTTCTGAGAAATGATATCTTCTTTTTTTCTTTTTAACAAACTATTTTAATGTTAATGATCGATTTTGGCGAGCATAACGAACATGTCTTCCCGCTCGAGTTTGCAGTTGTTGTCGTTGTCGTCGTTGTCGCTGCTCGTCTTTCTCGTAACTTCGCGGGGTCCTTGAACCACAAGTAACGTTTCCTCGTTTCCTCGCAGGTATTACGCCTCTCTCCGTCTATCTCGCGGCCACTCTTCCCCGGCTTCGCGTTTCTTGTATTTGCATTTACACTGCTGCTTAATAAGATTTAATTCGACCACGGCCGTAATGATCGCGCGACGAATGCGATACGACGAGCGCGATAAAAGTTGCGAGTGGAAGATTATGCTCCCGAGATTTCCTCGCGAATGTATAAATAACGGATGGGATGTGCGGACAATGAAGATCGACGAGACACTCGATACGAATCGAATGAACAGAGAATGCGGGCGCGGTCGGTTTTGATGAGGGATAATTTTTAAAAGGACAACACTGCCGCGTTTACGGAAGTTTGATACTTTATCGCTTTGTTGCTGGATTTCGCACTTTGTCACTTAACACTGATTTCTTCGTCTTCTGATTGCAATTAACGCATAATTTCCGACTACCATTCGTTAAGAACGTAATCGACGTGAAAGTTGAAGCAGCTCATCGTCTCGCTGTACTTCCATTTTAGCTTCTTACGAATGGAAAATGCCACTTGAAAGTTCAACCCATTATTCTTGGGATACGCAATCGACCGAACGCCTGATACGTCTTTATTGCTCTTGTGGCTATTTTTTTCTCTTTATTTCTCTCTTTTTGTTTCTTTCTTCTTTCTCTTACTTTTCTTATAAGGCGAACTTTTTCCTAGTAGCGCGAGCGCGGATTTGCCCGCCAATTTTTAATGGTTTACACGTCCATTGGCTTTTCACGTGAGCCATCTCGCTGAAAGATAAATCAAAACAAAAAGAAAATCAGAAATCAAAGGCAAAACAACGATATACACGACGCGGAAAGAAAAAAATACAATTGTAAAATAATAAAGGCACATACATAAATGCAGTCGCACGATTTATAATTCATAGATTTGTGAAAAGTACGCGGGCATTATAAATTATTGAGAAATATTGAAACATGAAAGTTCATTTTTCATTTCAATTTGCAACATAAAATAAAATTTTTCATCTCTGAATAAATATTTAATTAATTGATCCACTTAATTAATCCACTTAATTAATCATTTATTGTAGAAGATACACAATCGAATTTTCGTATTTAAATATGCGAAAATTCAAAAAGTAAGAATAGAAAGTTCAATAATAATTTAAATTTAAACTAACTTAAGAATGCGGAAATTTCATTTTTAAAATTATATATTTCTCTAAGGAAGCAGTCCTTTCAAGTTAATATACTTGAAATGATAAAAATAAAAATGAAAAAGTTGAGACAATTTTTCAATCCACAGAAATGAAAATTTCTTAAATTTCACAGAGAGAGAGAGTTAAATATTTTATTTCTTATCATATAAATAGTTATCTAGCAGTTTCTTGACAATTTTAGTCTATGCATAAAAATATTAAAAGAAATTAAATTAATAAAAAGAAAGTGAATATTTTATGAGATTTTATGAGACAAATATTAGAAAAGCATAGTATCTTTATGTTAAAATGTGTCAGGATAAAATATGAAGTATTTCATAAAATATTCATTTTTCGATCATCTCAACTTAATATTTTTATATGTAAGACGATGATAAGAAAATTAATTTCTAAGAAAGTACATAAAGTTTATTTCGAAAAAAATTGGGAGTTGCCATTCAGCTTTCAATTATAATAATAGCTCCTTTGTTCCAAGAAATCTCAACAAATAAGAAAAAATTTTGTCCTTAATCATCCCTAATAGTTTGCAGGAAAATAATTTTCATAATAATGTAATATTAACAGTAATTAATTCTTCTTCTATCTTTTTATTTTCGATACGATATTAGAAAAGGAAATTTAGTTGACATTCAAATTCAAAAAAGAATCATGTAAAAAACATTCATTACTGCATCATGCGGTGTGATCAACCAATGAAATTATGCGTCTTTACGTAAAGTTTTGTACTAATTTTTGCGTAAGAAGGATGACGAGTTTCAAAACTTTCCACTACACCCAATTATATCAAAAAACTTTAAGTAATTTCCCAAGTTATTTCACCCTATATATTCCAGTATTTTCGCACGATCGAAAGAGATGAGGACAGGGAATCGCCGGTGAATCGCGGGAGAAACAAGGAGAGGGCGGAGAGGAGAGAAAAAAAACTCGGAGAGCACGGGAGAAACACGAGGCAGAGAGTGAGAAAAAGTGAATGTCATTGCCGTAATCTTCGGACGTTGACTTCTTCCTGGCTCGTCCCTCCTTCCTTTTCTTGGTCACAACCTTCCTCCCCCCTTCCTCCGTTAACATCCACCCCTCTTCATCTTCGTCATTCTCTTTGTCGTCTCTCTCTCTCTCTCTCTCTCTCTCTCTCTCTCTCTCTCTCTCTCTCTCTCTCTCTCTCTCTCCCCCCGCTCTCACTCTCTCATCTGCACGTTTTGCTTCGAATCCTCTCCTCCACCTCTCGCTAACTCATCTTTTCTTCCCTCCCGCAACATTCATTCCTCCCTTCCATCCTTCCTTGGCCAGCTTTGTTTTTCCGCCTCGCGAATTTCAAGTGTTTTGTGACAATTCACGCGCAGCTAGATATTCATCAACCAATACACAGTCCGCAACGATCGAAACACCAATTAATACGATGTAAATATATAAGCGTTTTCAATTCGCAAAATCAAGAGGCTTGTCGTTAATTATAATTATTTATATGTTGTTTCAAATGCTGATTATCTGTAATAAGAGAATTGATGAGGACTAAAATAATTTCGATGAAAACCTTTCCATGATAGCTTCCCAGTGAACCTATTATGTACTTGTGACACGCGAATTGCGAATTAGCGTGTTTCTAATAGCTGTATCGTGTATGTTTTCAGGTAATTGTGAATTTCTTTCGAAATTAGTTTATTGTTGCTATATAATCAATCTCCTTTAATCATAAATGGCGTGAAGATTATTTCAATTGAAAAATCGAATTTTTTATATTTTTGTAATGTGTCAAGAATTTTCCGATTGTTGAAAAAATTGTCAATATCCATGGCAGAATAGCCGAAAAAATAAGCGTTTTTATTAAAAGCTTTCGAAACGATAACATAACTGTCCTCCGATGTCGCGACGATCAATTTTTTACGAGGTCATGTTTTACGTAAAATATTTGGATCGATTTTCAGATTAAAATTTGAAAATTAAACATAAAATCTAAAGCTGCTAAATAATTTCTTCTTTACGCTTGTTTTCTTGTCAAATAATTTTTTAATCTAAAAATATCAAGTATTATCTAAAAATATCAAGTAATATAATATATAAAATTTATAATTCTTATTTATTGTTTTTTCTTGTATATCGGATATATAAATTTAAAAAAAGTTCTTGAAATATCTGAATAGAAGAATGGATAAATTGGAAGAAATTGAGAAATGCAGGCATTCAATTTCGTTTCAAGAAAAAATTATTCAAAGATTTCTATTATAAGAAATATTATTTATTGACTAAAAATTCCCGATTGAACGTCTCGTACAAAAGACACTGTTCTTTCATTAATAGTACAAAACTTTTTTTTTGTAAAGACTTATGTGTGTGTGTCGCAAGAAAAAAATTGATTCATTCAAGTCGATTGGGAAGAAGTAATTTTGTCCTCTTTAAATTGGACGAATTTTGCCGGCGCGGCGACGAATTTCGCGGTCTCGCAGACGATCATTTGTCTCGCACATCGCCCGCTCGGTTCCGCGTTCCATCCGCGTCGCAAGTCAGTGCGTTCACCTTACGCTCGCGAGCAGAGATCTCGCGCGTGCGCGCGCGCGCACACGCGAGAGGATTTCTCTGGGAACGCGCGATCGCGCCAAACCACGTGCTCGATCGTTTGCGCGATCATCGAACGCCACCATCGAATCGATCCGCAGCGATCGACATCCCACGAAGACATGCTCCTCGCCGAAATAACTCCATAGGCTTCTCCCGATATCTTGCGACTCGTCTTTCGCATGTATATTCTAACACAGATTTAGAACATTTCGAAAGCTAAAGCAATTCAGGACATGAAGAAGAATAACCCGTTAATCTGTCAATCAACCCATTGCTGTTTCTCCAGCAATCGCTAAAATATATACAGGGAAAAGCAGACGTTATGAAAGATCGTGACAGTCGATTTTCGTTACAAGCTCGTCTCACTTATTGCTTTAATAAATATCTTAACGCTTAGTTTTTTTATCCTATAGCCATTCTCGTTCCAAAAGTTATAATTACACTGTCTCGAATTTACTCTATGATTTACTTTGACGCAACACTTTCTCTCATT
>NW_017259213.1:146323-149943 GCF_001594045.1 Atta colombica | reverse complement strand
ATATATATATATATATATTTAACAGATATTGAACAGCTATGAAATAAGTAATTTCATAATTTCCCGCAATCGACACCTCGATACAACGCGGACTCGCTCCGCTTACTTGTCGCGCTTCCACGAGACAATGAGGTGTGAATGAAAGCGCAATGAACTTTTGCAATTTCCTTGGCAATTATCTCTCACCGTGTACAACTCGCATTGAATAAACGTGACACGCAAATTAACGTTGCACGTCCGTGAATTTAACCTGCACGAACGGTTCCTAAACACTCACCGATATTTCGACTCTCTTTCGATAAGACTCGCCACTGTATCGAAATGATTTGATCCAGCATATAATCCACGAGGAAAAGAAAGGCTCTCAACTGATTTCTTCTAAAATCCTTCTCGGCACCAGTGGACAAGTTTATTCACATTCACGAGTTTCTCGTAAAATCTCGCGCAGATTCTCGAAACGTCACTTCGGAATCCTGAAACACGATCACACTGATCCAGAGTGCACAGTCACATTTCCTAGTTATCGCGTTGAAATAAAGTATATAAGATGTCGATAGTAGAAACCAATAGAGTTATCCTTTAAAATATCATTTCGTTCTAGAAAAGATATATGATATCTATACTCTCTCTCACGAATCTACTCGATCTAGACGTCGTCTTTCGATAAATGATTCGATATCGGATACCATTCACTGCCCCGAGATCGTCGCGATCGGCACGTATCGGTTCGGAGCCGGACAGTCGAGAGCACTCTGCTCTCATCCGCAGATATCATCGGAAGGAATCGTCCACGTGATGACGCAATCAAGCGGAAGCAGGCATTCCCGCGAGGGTGAGGAAAAGTCAGAGAGGAGCGCGTGGTGACACCCTATCATGAAAGGTGTACAGGGTGTACCAAGGGAGTTTAGGTAATTGTAAGTACCGATATAAAGTTAAGGACGGAACGTTTATCGCGAGAGCGTGCGCGATCACGTGGGTGCGCGCGATCCGCGAGCGTGCGGCGCGTCGAGCCCGCTCGTTCTCGCGCGAGTGCGGAGTGCCGGGAGTGGGCCCTCCGCAGCATGTTTCCCGTGCTCCGTCTTCCTCGATCGCACGGACGTACTTCTCTCTTTCTCTCATTTGATCCCCCTACCTCACGTTAGCGCCGTCTTTCTCTCCCTCGCGCTCACTCGCGAACTCCGCGCACCGCTCTCTCTCTCTCTCTCTCTCTCTCTCTCTCTCTCTCTCTCTCTCTCTCTCCCCTCTCTCCCTCCTCCCCCTCCCCTCCCTTAGGACGATTCCTTCGTCCTCTCCTTGGTACAGACGAGAGCGCTCACCTGTGAGGTAAGTAAAGCCGGCGTTCCGTCGTACATGTTACGACATTGCGCGGCGGAGAAGGGATGGTGGAAAGGGCGAGGAAAGAGGAGAGCTAAGAAGGGAGAGAAAGAGAAAGAGTGAAGGGGAGGTGTACCTTTGAACAGGGATAAAGAGGTGGTTGAAGGAGAAGGGAAGCAAAGGGGAACACCAGGAGGGTGGAGAGGGGACGAAAAGAATTAAGCGAACGGGTCGGAGGTGAGTACATACCGAGTCTCGAGGATGGAAGGGGTTGCAGCCACGGGCGGAGACGAAGGGGGAGCGTTCAGCGAGATCGAGGGAAGCCGGAGGTGAGCCGTGTCGTGGAGGATCGCGTCTGTCCGGTAGGGATAAAACGTGGACCGACCGATCTGACGTGATCGCCGCCGTGACTCTGCAGTGGGGGTTAAATCGCGGGACGCGGCAAGTTGGCAGTGGGGATCGCGCGCCGCGCGAGTGGACCAACTGGGTTCGCCAGCAACACGCGGTTCATTGACCGAAAAGTGCCGAGAGAGCCGAACGAATGTACCAACGGGCTCTCTCTTTCTTTTCTTAGGCCCGCTACTAAAACAGAATTTGCACCGGCACTTTGTCCGCTGGCTCTCTTAGACAAGCACGTCCCAGGGGAAGTGCGACAGATATCCGTCGAGGGTGTCAACGACGACAAAAGACGCATTAATGATCCATGAGGAAAGTTTGCGAACCATAAAGACGACGAGAAACATTGAATTGCTCTAAGCAACGCTCAATCGCTTAACTTCAATTTGGAAAAGATATTTGTGAGAAAAATCGTTTCTAAAAGAGAAATTTTGACAAGGCCAACTTGCTATTTCGCGACAGCAGTGGTAAACCAATCTCGTTAATCTTATTTGCCAACCAAATGTTCTACTCGACATTCTTTAAGGATTGAGAGGTAGCTGTAAAAATGGTGCTGAAATGTTCCAATTTTTATTTTGTCTCAAAATTCTCATTCAATTGTTTGATAGAAACTTTCAGATGCGCAAAACAATATTTGATCTAAATCTAAATCTCTATAATGCAGATGACAAAAATATGTTAAAATTTTACAACGATCTTCAGCTCAGAATTCGACTATCCATTTCTATTAATATAGATTAATTTTTATTAATGTAAATTAATCTCAATTTAACTTTTTATCTACACGGAGAAAAATGTTTGAATCAATTGGAATTCTGATAAAAAATAAATGAGAATTCTAATTAAATCTACTAGATGTCTGATTAAATCTATACTACAATTTTAGTATACAGATTTAACCAGAATTCTAGTTAATTTAACTAAATATCTTTCTTCGAGTATTTCTACAAGTTTCTAAAAAATTATAAAAGGATAAATAATAATAAAAAGATAAGAAAGTCCTAAAACAAATAAATAACACACACACATGTATATTTAATAATAACTTTTAATATTACAATATAAAGAGATAGGACATTTTGATTTACTTAATCATCTTCAATCATCAAAAAAAATCCATATAAACGCAAGTCTTAAATAATATTAAATGATACTGAATATAAATCGCGCGAGGTACATCGTAATTTTACAAACAATAATTTTCCTTATGTTTATTACAACGGCCTGAGACATACGAGTTCATGATTCGATGTTATGTAAACATGGACTGAGTCGAACGTTGAAATACGGAATAGGTCGCAGATCCAAGATGTCAATTGCGTATGGATATTAAATATTAGAAGTATGTCTAAGTATCCGATTTTCTCGTAAACATACATCATATTAACACTTTGAGATGTAAGGACGAAATTTAATAATAAAGAGAGTAAATTAAATCACGATTAAAATTAATGCACATATTGATAGAAATACATTGTTAGATATTAAAGAATCGAAGTAATGGTTATCTAATTCTTTGAATTAATAAATAACATTTTGTTATATTTTCATGTAAGTCAAAATGTAAAATCAATCTATTTTTATAATTGATTTGAAACAATAACCTTATTAATATGTATGCACTTAATAAATAGTAAATTTAATTTGAATTAAAGTTAATACATTTTCTTGAATTAAATTTTTAACTCTGTTGTTTCACACGGAAAAGCTTTCCGTGTTTAATTGACGTATAATAAAAATAATTAACTAGATACAGATTTGAAAGTAATTCTGTTGGATTAAAAAATAATTATGTAAGACTTTCAAATATAATGAGTAATATTGTAGTAAGTTCTAACATTCTAGCAACTAGTTTGAACGCCTTATATAATTATTTTAATGATCACAAAATTGTTCTTTATATATATATA
>NW_017259213.1:139952-146072 GCF_001594045.1 Atta colombica | reverse complement strand
TATATATATAAATTTGACATAATAAATTTAACAGTGTGGGCTTCTGTATCCACTTTCGATTCTATTTTCGACGAAACGACTACGATGTATTGACGTCTAAAAGAAAAAGAAGACAACTATTGCCATCTTAGACACATGTTATCCCGCGTTCCCAGGATGGTAAGCAGCGCGCTGGTATCGGCGCAGCCGATCGTGAACCGTGGCGGTTCGATGACTTATTTCCACGATCGGCGCAACGACTGCGCGTTTCCTGATCGAGGTGGACCACGGCGCGGTGGCGGGACGAAGAGAGACACGACGAACGTTTACGAGAAAGGGATGAAGTCCGGGCGTAAGTAACTTCGCGGCGGGACTACCGTCGTCGGTGTGGTCGCGCAACACGGCGCACACTTGTCGGGAAAGGAGATGCGCGGCTCCGCGGTATAATGAACCTGGGAAACCGGTTGCACTCGCGCGAGCGCGAACGTACGTACAGATCGATTCGCTCTCTCTGTACTTGTGTGTTACATTATGCGAGCCGCACGCTGCATTTCCCCTCATCGAGCTTTCGCGTTCTGCCGCGGCTGCGGTTTATTCGAAAATATAAACTCTCGCGTACTCCCTTTATCTTTCTTGTTCTTTCTCCACTTCCTTTTTCCTCTCTCTCTCTCTCTCTCTCTCTCTCTCTCTCTCTCTCTCTCTCTTCACATTAGAGGAAATTATTTTTTATATTATATTTATTTATTAATAATTTAAAGAAAAAATATATTAAAAATCAAATACAAGCTGAAGAATGAGCGATAATTAATACGCATTATATGTGCTTGTTATCTCCGTGAAATATTCGAGTAGAAAAATATTGGGTAGTTTAATATCTAATTTTAATTATATCTATATTTTTTAATTTAAAGATGTGATTCCACAGTTTTCCGTTAATTAAACAATATATTGAATTTTATAAAATATGAATTCAATTATTAGTCAGGTAATATTAATAATTAATTTTTGGTTCATAATTTCTTTCTCGCTTTTTCACAAGCATTTTTACACGTATAATTGAAGGTGAAAGTTGTAATGGCATAATCTAAATTGAATTTTAATGTAATCAAGACGCGCGAAAATTCATTAATAATATTCAAGACGAATTTACTTAATTGCATGATCATGAAAGAATTCTCTCCAGCAAAATGTTATATTATATAAAATCAAATACAGAATTAATAAATTGCAATAGAGCGATTTCCAATGCATTGATTTCTTAATAAAGGAACAAGGAACATAACGTGGAATAGAGTTCGATCACGGTTCGGCGACGACTTAACGCCTCTTCATTCAGCGAATACACTGTTATAAGTTTATACTCATAATTATAGAGCGTCGGGTCTTATGCAATGTGATAATAATATAGTGCTATGTCTCCGCGACCTATATAAAGAGATATTCTTATAACGTAAATGCGTCCTTAACCCTTTCATTACTGAGAAATGCGACGAAATGTATCCAACTACACTTGTAACGGTAATGAAAGCCACACAAGCTAATCTGAATCCGGAAAGCGGGATTATACCTTTTCGTATTTTTTCAGAGAATTCCACTAAGATTAATCGACCACATTGCTGTTTTTCTACATTCATTATTTATAATGCGCAATTTAACGAATTATCATCTTAAATTATTATACGCTCTTAAGACACTCTTTACGCAGCATGCGTAGATAAATACAAAACAAGTAAATACGAGGGACCTCGCCTACCATCAACCGTTTCTGATTTATCCGTAAATGCCGAAAGACATATTGACCTTCCCATGAATGATGGCCAGCGACGAATGAGGCCCGGTAGTTAATTGGCTATCAGCCGGTGAATTTCACGGGGACTCCAGAAATTCTCTCTCCCGGCAGCCAATTGCCCATTAAGGTGCCATCCACCGGTGACCAAAAGGTCAATCTTGGTCTTGCATCTCGGATTCTTAACGCTCGTATAGAACAAGAGGGTGCAGGGTAAAAAGCAATGGGGAGGAAAGGTGAGAAAAAAGCCATCTTCAATTAAAGCGGAGCGCGCGAAGGGAACTTCCGGTCGTCGAGATCTTCCGGCTCACATCAGTAAACCGTTCCGGCGCGATAGAACGCGAGGCGAGGGAAGGAGGCAGCAGGGGGTGCGCAGCGTAGTAAAGGCTGTAGCAAGCAGGGGGTGGTGGGCTGGATTCGCGCGACGAGAAGCAGGGAGGGCTGGAACGAGGGGTAGGGGCTTGAAGAAAACACATAATAGGGTGGGGCGCTTTGCTGCCGCTTTTGAATCGATCCAACGCCAGCTACAGCTGGAACCTCATCCCATCGTAAAGAGGCAGCGGTGCTCATTCTCTCTTCCTTTCTCTCCCGCCGTCCTGTTATCGTCACGCGAGGACTCGTACGTTGTGTACAAATGTCTCAAGATCATGCGAGAACCTCCCAATGACGGATTCTCGAGACAACTCGACGCGGTAAACTTTTTCACCGAGATGTCATCGCAATTTTCAACATTACGTTCGCTTGGTAAACAAATTTCAAATGAGATTTCCCAGTTGAACTAGTTACTAGTAATTACTTGAAAAATAGAATGTTTTTATTTCATTTCTAAACTCTTTTACTTATAGGTTTGACATAAAATATCTCTATAAAAATTAGAGTTTCTTCATGGTTTCACGTCTCGACAATCAATATTCGTAATACTTCTTTTACATTTCTTGTGCATTCATGATTCTACGAATCTTTCAGACGACTGGTATAGGTACGTGCAACCAAAATGAATATACGTAGGTCTGGTTCATAGAAACGATAGAGACTTTAAATCAGGTTTCGTAGGATCTTTAGAATAAATTCGATACCTCTATACATGCAACGTGTGGAATTTGACTAACAATGAATTACCATGCGTCTTTTAATCCACGGTTGCATATGAAGAAAACCGGTTTGACGTGGATGCACGGTCAAAAGAAATTTTTTGCATCTTTCAGTAATCTGCAGCGATCTCTCTGATAAGCAGCATTATTGAAAAAGTTTATTGCGAAATAAATGACGCGTCATAGAATCGTGTACTATCGAAAGCTCATTCAAGTAACAAGTAACATGTCTATATTTTTTTAGCATCGGCTAAAAAACAGACGAGATCTAAGAAGAAAAACAGGACAAAAGCTTTAAAAAATAAAAAAATTAGAAAAATGAATTCGATTTGCGTAATAAACCTATAAAAATACATACTTCACATAATATTTTAAGATATATTAGCATTATGCAGACTAACACGGTTTATAACTATCATTTTTGTTTCTCTTATCTCTGATAATCTCTCTTTCTTTTTATTCAACGTTTTGTGAATTATTTATCACATCGTATATAATAATAGCGAACACGAGAAAAAGTTAACGGCGCTCTTTAATATTCCCTCTCGCAATTTTAACGAAATTATCACACTACCAAATTAGATCGTATGAAACGTTCAACACAATAATGGACCAACTTTATAAACAGCTTGTTTTTAGAAATAAGAGAATAAAGTCTTAAATTAAATTATAAATAATTTTTTAGTTTTTATAATAATAAATAATAAATCATTGAAATTTTTTTAATATTTACGCTATTTTTAATATTTATTTTTAAACCATGCAAACAATTACAATTTTTTTTGAAATTTTAGAAATCTCGAATAGATTAGATTCAAAAACTTATTTGTTGTTTATTAAAATTTGCCATTTATTAAAAAAATAACATGTATGAAGTATTGTATCACTTATAATTTCTAAAATAAGAAACATTGCTATATTGAAAAAAATATAGTCAATTTTAATAAATATTTATTTGAATACTGTCAACTAAATATTTATTTAATATTTATTAAATATGATATGCATTTATTTGATACAAAAAATATTAATTTGATTTAATAATCATTCTTTTTTACTGAACAAATATTTATTTACTGTAAGTAAATGTTTAGTTGATAATGTTGAACTAAATATTTATTAAAATTGATTATATTTTTTTCTCAGTGTACGCAATTTTACTTTGTATGTTATTTTTCTATAAATTAGACTATCATGGGCACCATGGCATGAACGCTTCATATAGATCATTCATAATTATTCTCAGGAACTCACCGTTGTTGTTGCGTAGAATGGAACCGGGACTGGTGGCCTCTAAAGGACTGCTGGGCTCGTCCGTAGGTTCTTTCTTCACACTGAAATGAAAATATCTATATATGTATTTAGATGAAAGATATAGAATGGTATTAGTATGAAAGTGTTCAATTTTGGGCGAAATCCTTGGCTCAAAAAAGAATCAGCATTATTCGCCACTATTCCGTTTTCCAGTACGGCCCTGGGATGCAATAAAAGATTGACCCAGTTTTGACTTCGATTCTCACCGCGAATCCACGCTTTAGGAAAAATTAATCAAGACAAAAATGTACGGTGGAGGATTGGAAAAACTGATAACATTGAATATAGGTTTATCTTATGCGTATATTAACAATGCAATTGATTAGGACGAATATTAATATAAAATTACATCACTTATTTCCGTATTTGGATTTTTTTAAAATGATTGTCTATATAAGAAATTCGATATATAAAGTATCTATTAGAAAAAAAATCAAAATTTATGATCTTTGTAGATCTCTAAAAATATTCAAGATATATAAAATATGAATCAGTACTTAATCATTTCTTTATTAAATAATGATGAAAAAGATATCTATTTCGTGATAAATTCATATTCAATAATTATATCACGAAAAGAGAACTTAACTAATTCAACAGAAAATTAAATTAATAATGAATTTAACAGAAACACTTGTTGAGAAGAAAATGAAATTTTGTTATCTCGATAGCACTATCCTTCTTGTATCTTATAGATTATTCGACACCATAAGTGATTTCATACAAAGAATAACGATCCCATGTCTGTCACATCATTCTCGTCGCCACTATTCCTAGTATCGTCGATAATTATCGTCTTTATGGATGGATAGAATGAAGTGGGTCATCCGAAAATATCCGCGTCTAAAGGTGTTCGATCACACGCGCCGGATTTTATTCGTCCTGGCAGCGTAATTTCGCGTCCTCGACCGACCGAGCGCGTGTTTTACAGCCGCGACACACGAGGAACCATCGAGATATAAAATTTGTAGGGAACATACTGCATTCAGTATATAACATTAATATAATTGCAAGGAAGAATCAATCGCAAGTTATATGCAATCTATCATAAAGAAAGCATACTGACATTGACGACTGCTTCGAACATAGATATTACACTGTTAAATTCGTAATGTCAAATTATATCCAATTTGAGTCATTTTTTTTATCATTTCTTCGCCACTGCTTTTACTGTTAATACTGCCGATAATTTAAAACAATGAAATTAAACAATTCAATTAAACAATTTAACTGAAAAAAACCATATTAAATTTAATTCAAATTTAGTTTATTTACTAAGAGTATATGTTAAGATTGACGTTATTTACTTTGAAACTAATTAGGGATGGATTGATTTATATTTTGACACGCAAGGAAATTAAAGATAACAAAGTATTATTTAAGAAATTGGATTACCATTTTTTTTTTGATGTCTAACAGAGTAGGAAAAGGAAGAAAATACCTGAAAGTGTTTTCTTCCTTAAATATTGTTCCAAAATCGTACGAATGTTTTTCTTAAGTAAGAAGTTTTTGAACGAATTCACTTTCTTTCGAGATAAAAATGTCAATGTATCAATAACTTCTAAATAATTTTTGTTAATTGTGCTTGAAAAATTCAGTAATATTATAAAATTATTATCAGATTTAAATAATTATTTGATTACTGAAATTATTACATTTTAAAATAAATTAATAAATATACGAAATTGTCTTTGGTTAATTTAATAAAAAGTAGAGTTAAATTTAAAATAGACTTCAATAGAATTTTAATTTGAAATTTATAGCCACGAAGATACATCATGTTAAAAATAGACAAGACGGAGTAAATAATTCTTCCGATTTCCAAGCTAACATGGTGTATATGTGATACCTACAGTGATTACAGAATCCGCCCAATTCCGCGCTACCATGCGCGCTGAATTAATTAGTATTGATTATTCTGTATCTTTGAGCTTGTATGTATAATATATA
>NW_017259213.1:129327-139852 GCF_001594045.1 Atta colombica | reverse complement strand
ATACATATCTATTTATTAACGTAGTGATTAATTCGAATAAAAAATTTTAGATATTTCGCGCGAATATTTAAGAAATTTAAATATTCAAAATATTTAAAATGTTTAAGAATAATTTTATCTATATACGGACGACGATTAAAAAATCTTCCATGTCTTATCGAGATGATTTGATTTTATTGAGACGATTCGCAGTTTCTTTTCGATTGAGAAATTATCGTGGATTGAAAACGAGGGCAGAAACTGCTGTAATCTTCAATCGACACTTTCTCGCGTTATTACAAATGAAACGCAAGAATGATTTTCACGTTGTTAAGTTCGGAGCTCGACGAAAGTCGAGCTTCAATTACGGAATTTACCGTAAGATTTAGTGATCTAATTCGCACAGGACTCCGAATTGAATTTTCATCAGTCTTAAAATTCGTTTTCCTCAACCGCCGAGTTCCGGAGATCGGAATTCCGAGTTCCGATGTCCGATCGTTTAGTCATAAGAAACAGAGACGGGATATCTCGAGAGAGAAAGAGAGATCTCGGATATTCACGGCGGCGCGCCTCGATAGCTGCGTTGTGTGCTCTGGCCACCTGCATTTTTAAATCAACAGAATGGAGAAGGAGCGCGCGGACTGGGAACATTCGAGGAGGAGGGGAGGGGGGGGGGAAGTGGGGGAGGCGGTGCACTTAATGCGTGCATTATTAATCGGCGCCCGCGCGATCCCGCAAATATCGTGTATTTCCGCTGTCTAACCGTGATATCGCGAGCGTCACACACGGAGCGGCCGCCAAATGCCGTGTATACACCACATTGTCGCTGTGGGAACGAAATAATTCAGACTCAACAAGGATTTAAGCCCAACATAAAAAATTAGACCAGTTAAGTCTAACGTCGGCAAAAATATTCATCAAACAATTAAAATTGAGATATATATCCAAAAACAAGTGCAAATAAGACCGAACAACAATAATTCTATCCGCGAAAAATAGGAAAGATTTTTAAAAAATCGCGAAATATGCAAATCGAAGCGCACAGCTCAGCGACTTGGCGGAAAAATATATTTCGGCAAATTTTTCGACGGGACGTTACGTCGTCAGATCCGCAATTGACAACGTACGTACATTCGACAAATGTATATCCGCGATCAGGGCTATGTTACCGTGGTAAGAACGAGGACGTAAGGTTTGCGAAGTTGTTTAGCGATCGTCTAGATAAACGGGAAGAGAAGCAACATGGTCAAATTCGCCGAGAAACGGACGCGGACTGGAAGCTGCGTATGCGCATGTGCGGACCGTATAAATTCGGTACGAGTTCAATTTTCAGCATTGTACGGAAAACTGAAAACTGATCTTACGTCGTAAGAGCACGTAAAAAGATTCTCATTTTCGCGTGCCGATCGCCGGAATTCGAACTCGCCGAAATTATACACGGAGATCATCTCTCTCCTTCTTTCTCCGTTTCGATATGCATGTGTACATGTATACATATGTATGTACCGTGAGATTTTCTCACCTGATAAAAGTGGAGTCCGCGGCGGGACTGGAAGGTCTCGGCGAGGAGCTCGCGGTGGACGCCGTGTTGGTCTCCTCCACGTCCATCATCGTTCATACCGATGACGGCTATCACCACCAACACCAGCACCACCACCGCTATGCGATATGCGATATACCGCGGGGAGGGTGGGAGAAAGGGTTGATAACGAACGGCGAGTACAGCAGCGCGATCGCGACGATCACGACGATGGCGACGAGTCGCGAGGAGATCGGCCGACGACGATGCGACGAGCCGTGCAGTTACCCCGAGCAATCAGTCCCCGCGCGGGAAAGGGGATAAGGGGTGGGGGGAGGGGGAGGGGAGGAAAGCAGAAACCACAGAATCGAGGGAGCTCAAACCGTGCGACGGGGGATGATCGGGGCTAGTTTCACGCCCGTCGTCCGCAAGCGCGGGCTTACGGGTAACAACTGGCGAACGGCGCCGCCACCCCTACCGCCCCCTCGCGACATCACCGCGGGGCGCCGCGATGCCTGGCGAACCTGCGCCGCCGAGCACCTGCCGCGGTCGCGCAGGCGTCGCGACGCCTGAGTGATCTAGCCGAGGAACTAGCGAATCTCTCGAAGATCTTCGGAAAGTGGAACTACCCTAATTTGTTTTGATAAGCTGTAGCATTTTAAATTGGAGCTCGGCTCTTAACATTTAACGCAAAAAAAATATATCGATGTTTTTAAAAAAATTTTATATAAGAGATATGTAAAAATAAAAATGGATTTTATTTCACTGTTAAATTCATAATGTTAAATTATATAATTGAGTTATTTTTAATCATATCTACAAATTGCTACTGATCCAATTCAATGTCGTTGATTAAAACAATGGAGTTAAACAATTTAACTCAAGAAAATATATTTAATTAGATTCAAATTTAGTTTATTATTAAGCGCATACGTTAAATGTTTATTTTGGAACTAATCAATCGGAACTGATTTACATTTTAGTTATACAGATAGAAATTAAAAATAACAATATGTTATTTTACTAAAAGGATTGGGTTATTATTGCTTCTTTGATATTTAACGAAAGTGTTATATAAATAAAATAATAATTATATACTGAGAAAAAAGTTATTTATGACTATAATTACATTTAATAGTATAGTTATTATATTATAATTATTACTGCTATAATATTAGTAATATTAGTAATAATTTTTATATATGTAATAGTTCTATCAACATACATAGTTGATACAAAAATGACTAGAAATTATATTATCCTAAAAATGTTTGTAATTTTTTCTCATTCCAACTACATATATTTATTGATAGAATCATACATATAGTTATTATTATTATTAACATAGTTATTTTTATAGCAGTAATAACCATAGTTATAATATGTAATTATTGTCACAAATACTAAAAATTTTTCTCTTAGTGATATAATATTAAATGTATATGTATCAATATTTTATACGTATAGTATTTATATGCACATTCCATCATTCGATAAAATTTCATGAATGCATGCGTTACATTTGAATGTCCCAGAACGAATAGCTGTTTCTTTTTTTTATACAAATTTAATATTTGTAATTGTATACATCAATATGTTTAGGTAATTACATTTATTAATATTATTGATATTTTCAGAAGGTCTTACCCGCATTATAATTAAAGCTCGTCTTCATTTTCTTATTTTCCTATCTTCCCTGAATGATGATATCTGGCAAAAGTTTCTCCAACTAATAATGGAAATATCAAAGTGGCATCAGCGCATACCTAAAACAGAAATAACGATGTCAATCACTGACAATTTGATCGACCGTCGCTCATTCAAATTTAAATTTAGTAATTTAACGGAGGTAATGCGGTTACCTTGACAGGATCAGCGTCTTTCCGAATTTTTCCCCAAGAAATCGCTTCCTCGGGTCGAGCACCACTGTCACTACCATCAAATTCTGAGGCAGTATTGATGAAAACGGCATAATCCGCGCCATTTCTCTGAAATAAAGTATCATTATCATTGTGGCTGTGAATACACCAAAATAACGTACCAAATAGAGTCAATATTTTACCATAAGATTAGCATTGCAGATATGATGCTTCACTACACCGCCTCCAATAATTATCATGCCGCTATTCACCGCTTTTATAGCTATCCTGTTTAATCTCTTGACGTCTGTGGAAGATGAAAGATTCATTGGTTCATGTGCGTTACGCAGACTAATAAATGTTACACGTTAAACCCTAATCTGCAATATGCTTTCAGCTTCCTGCTTTTATTTTTTACTATTTTTTTATTTCTTTTTACCTCTTATCCTGTTCCTTTTGCCTGAGGTAAAAGTTGACTTTAGAAGAGACAAGAAATACATGACAAGAAACATGATTACTGTCTGAAATAATCATAAATAGGGAAAAAGCAAGAAGCAAAGAGCATATTGTAAATTAATCTTAAAACCAACCTGCGACAATATCAAGTATGAATCCTGGATTTTTATATGAATGAAAGAATATCATATCACCGAGACTACCGTCGGTCAATGCCGGACAAAATACCGGAATCTTATTTTTCGCGGCCCAATAATAGATTGAATCTTCATGATTGATTTCCTCGCCGAGTCTTGCTATCATTTTAGATGGTGTCCATGAAGTACCCTATAAAACAATTCAATTGTAAAAATAAAAATGCGCGCTAAACAGTCTAATTGAATAGTGCAATATAATAACTCTCATATACCTTCGTCTTTTGTTCAGATAGCATTGTGTCTAACTTTGGCATTAGCCAATCTTCGAATAAGCAATAATTATCATTTGGTACTAATAAATTTCCAGTTCTGTTAAGTCCATTTTCTCTAAGTTTTCTATCGTCCAGATAAAAGCTGCCAACATATGTTGGCGCCAAACACTTTATGAAATCCTCTTCTACTCCACCGGCTGTGGTTACGAGACAATCTACCTACAAAATATCTATCTAAGTCACAAGATAAGATTGAAACAAATGACAAACTGTTAAATATATGAATCTACCAATCTATGTTGTACAAGAAATCTTATAATATCCCTGATGCCACTGGATACCATATTTGATGTATAACCCAAAAATATTGTACAATGATTTTTTCGTTTTATAAATTCATCTTCTTCTGTTTCATCTAGCTGATCTTCCATGAGAAGTATGTTCCTCTGATGCAGCATACGATTTACTTCATCAATCGCTAACCCAAAATTTGTAGCTTGAAAACCACAACTTGCCATGGTTGTAAACAATTCATGATAATTGATACCTTTATTAAAATCATAACCTAAACATCCAATTTATTATTTATATACCAATAGTGACAGTAATAAAATTATTTTTTATTAATGGAAAATAAGAAATAAATACCTTTTACTGGAGTTGTATAAGGTGATAAAGAGTTGCTGGATATCAGGACAGCGCTCTTTGCCAATGCTTGCTCTTGTAAATCTTGTTTCCTTTCTGTATCACCCATAATAATATTTCTGGCTATTAAAAGATACAAATAATAAATTAATAACATAAGAAATTAATTAAATTGTTAATGTCTAAATAACTATTAATAAAATATATATCTATATAAAAAATAGATCTGTCAAATTATGATATAACCGGTAAATTGCCAATTCTTCATAAGAAATACAAAATAATGAAAATTTTTTAATCGAGTAGGTTTCGAAAAAATTCTGAATGTACACACGCCGACATGCAGCCTGCGCACAATGGAGGAAATATTAGGAATAGAAGTAGATATTAAGATTTTAACCTATCAGGTACCAATTACGTTGAAACACGGTTTCTGATAGGTTAAAATTTTAATATCTATTCTTGTTCTTAATATTTCCTCCATTATGCGCAGGGCCTAAATTAAATTATATTAATTTATATTTATATGCGATTTAACCTATAAAAGTATCTGCAAAGTCCACACGGTCTGTACTTTCTTCTTCGTGTGAATGGCCCCGATTCTAATACAGAGCCGATACGAAGAATCGAAAAAGCGGTGAATAACAAAAAACAATATGTAGAATTCGAAAGTCTAAAAGAGTAACATAAACTCAATTGCGAAGCCGGTCACGCTTTCCAAAAATGATGATGCAATAATACCCGACAGACGAACACAACTCACACGGTCTGTACTGTAAGCAGCCGTATTATTTTTTTTATGTGCAGGTCATAGATGTAATAAGTGTAGATAGCGCACTCCGTATTTTTACTGTACCTAAAGTTGGCCTTACATAGCAGCAGAGAGAAATTTGAGATAAAGTCATTAGATTAACAGGGGGTCGATTCTTCAAACAAGGTGAAAATTACAAAAGCGAACAAATTTATTAGGTGTTGACCAATAAAATAATCAATATTCTAATAAATTCGCTCATTTTTATAATTTTCATCTCATTTCAGATATACCATCGATCTCCTAAGTACCACAAACTGCCGCCATTTTGGCTCCATTGACGCGGTTATTATTCAAACTTTCGTTTCTTTCGTTGCGGTTTTTGCAATTTTCAACAACCGGGTATTTTCGATAATAACAGAAGGGGTTCTTTTTCTTCTTCCAGATACCTGTACATATTTCCGACCTTTTTAACAGAATCAGGTTAGAATAGCACTTCGATGAGCGTTTTTGTTCAACCTAGATAGATTAAACAAAGATATTTTTATTGGAAATAAATAATATATTTCGGAATTAAATGTCCACAGACTATAATGAACGACACGCTCAAGATATCTTATAAAATGTTTATAACATTACTGTATTTACTGTGATGTAACCAGAATTATATCGGAATATGTATGACGCTCTATCAAATAGATATTTATAAATAAAAAATGTATTGCTTTCTAAAATATTTTTCAAAATTTTTAAATTTCCTTCATAAAATTTGAATATTATAATGACAAAAATAAATAAAATTCTATTTTTTTTTATTTAAATCATCAAAAGGCCGATTATAGTTAAGGGATAATGATTGGAACTTTTTTTCAGTTTATATTTTGTTTGAATGAATATGAATACATATATTAAATATTCATAGTTTTTTGTGAATAAATATTTTTTGAAAATCCAAAATTTTGAATGAATATATGACTACTAAATGATGAATATATGACATCTTTTTACGGGAAAATTTTGAATAAATACAATTTGGAGGTCAATTACAAATTTTTGTATTCATCGAATATACTGGATTACTTTTTCCTCAACTTTCGAAGTACTCTTTTTATATCCCGAAAAGTTTCGTCGTCACACTTCTTTTCGATATTTGTAATGATATTGTAATTTATGCAGCTAAGAATAAGAACGAATGCGTAATATAAACAGAGACAAGTAATAAAAATCAAATAGATATTTGTACTAGAGATACGTGTTCGCTTGACCTTAACATAAGTAATGCTATCAGCAGAACTGAGCATGTATTGGATTGTCCGGAAAGTTCGTGCCGATTTTGAAGGAAAATTGAAACGCAGAAGATTTAAATTTTAGTATATATTTATTAAATTTAAATCTTTTGCGGCACGACTTTCCAGACAATCCAATATTTGAAATACTTTTATTTAAAATATACTATTTTATTTCAGTGGATCACATAAAAATATTACGTATTTTGTATTTAAAATTGAAAGCTTTTTGTATTTTAAAATTCAAACAATAAGATTGTTATCAATGTCAGTATTTGAAATACAAAATACAAAATACTTTTATATGTTCCCATGAAATACAAAATACAAAATATTTTCATGTACTCCGAAACACAAAATACAAAATATAATTGTCTTACCAATACTGTTTTTCAAATAAAAGTATTTCCAATATGTGCCCAGTCCTGGCTATCAGTCTAGAGAGCCTATGGAAACAATCGCTGGATTATGGACCAATTATTCTGTGATTAGTCAGCACCTTCTTTGATATCAAATTTTATCGGACAAAATACTTTCTTTTTATCCGTTCAAGTCTAATGACCGATCAAATTGTAGGTTTATCCCATAAAATTTTAACGGATAGGCTCATAATCCGTTTATATGTAATCGGAAATTACATTTTATCGGATAAACATGTTTGTTACCTTCATTGGATAATCCCGAATTCGGTCGAAATTGAATTGGTCGAAGAAAGCATTAGAACGATTTCGGAAAAGCACTGGACATTTTTCTTAATGTTCTCTACGTTTCCTAGCGTTTAATTTTTAATATTTATTTTGATATTATTTTGGTCTGAGAAAAATTAAAAGCATACATGCATAATAATCCATATTTTTTTATTGACTTGCTGCACTATAGAATCAACATAAGAATGTTGCTTCAAGTTTTTGCTTTATCGCTCTTTCTATAAAATATATCGAGATGATACTTGTCATATCTCGGGTCTCTTAAGACAATGTATCTCCAGTATAGAATTTCTCCGAGTAAAGCTATAAAACTGACAAGATAACCAATACCGAGAGCAGTAAGAGCACCATATAATTTTTGTAGGTTTACTAATGCTATTTCGGATTGAGATTTTTGCCGTGATTCAGTGATTTTCGACCATTCCATTACGTCGCTCAGCCATTTGTGCACCAAACCAATTTCCGTCATTCGTCTCACCTAAAACGCGATTTATATAAGAGAAGCTAAATAAATCTTATTTCCTAAAAGTTGTACTAGTATCAAGAAGATAAAAGAATGAAAAGAAGATTTTTTCATTTCTTTAATAATTGCGAATCATTAATAGATATATATTAATTTTATTTTAATGAGTTAATCTATCATTCCAATATATTATACAATATTTTTCAAAATGTAAAAAATTTTTATAAATATAATTTATTTAAAAATAATCTTATCAATAATAATAACAATGAATAACAAGAAAGAGCAACAAGCCAGATTTTTATGTATTTAAAATTTTTAGAACATACATTTCGACCTTGTTATTAGATCATCCTCAGAGTAAAGAAATTAAATGCAAATTTTACAAAATTAATAAAACAGTTAAAATTATACAATTTATAGTTACGCAAAAAGTTAGTATTTATTCTATCTATTTTCTGCTAAATTGTATTATTTTAACCGTTTTATTAATTTTGTCAAATTTCCGTTTAATTTCTTTACACTGAAGATGACCTAATAATAATAATAATCGAAACGTATGTTCTAAGAATTTGAAATACATAAAAATCTGGCTTGTAGCCCCTTCTTGTTATTTATTGTATATAATTTATTTGATATTTAACTTAAATTTAAGTAATAAAAAATTAATTTCATTTCGTCAGATTTGATGCTAGAAATCAGAAAATTTATATACGTTCTAATAAATAAAATTATTTTTATGAAGATATTTGTCCTTCTCGCGTTTCTCGGTACACTATATCCGTAATACTTAAAGCTGCTAATCATCTCAACTATATAATTATCCAAAGTATAACAAGTTAACATCATTTTGACATTAGACATCATCTTGATAAAAAAATGACATTAGCTTGTTATTTTGAGGTCTTTCACAAAATACCAATAAATCCACATGAGGTTTAAGCGGAGAATTCTTTTCCAGCCCTAACGCGATTGGCATATAGACGACGCATTCCTCCATAATATGTATATTGTACTTGACTGATGATTCAGTGCTCTTTTCAGTTCTATTCTGACCATTTTGCTTGTCAAATATTCGTCTTCCACGAGCGTGCTGCAATAAATATGAGTTTTCATAGTAACAAAACGTCCCATTTGCTACTCGATCGATTGCATCCTCCTCGTTTTCCGTCAACTCGAATTTATTGCCAATCTCCTGACTGTGTGGATCCGAAGAGGTAAGGAAGAATTCTTTGCTCTCCTCATTCCATCCTCCTACTGCTAGCGATGATTTAGTCAGCTGTGCTAATGTGTCGATAGTTACTCTGCAATAATAAATGAATAAAATGACGTTAATTGAAAGAAAGAACAGAAATATATTTTTATTCTTAAAAATATTTTTTGTAGAAATACATTTTTAAATATATTATTAATTAAATTAACTGAAAATCGATTTTGTTATGCATATATTTTAGTGTAATTTTGTAATTTTTTTCAAGCGTTAATATAATAATATTCAAATGTATGCAAATGTTTTACGATTTTCGAGAACATTTTAAACCGGCTAAAAAAAAAATCTGATGAAAGAACATATATGTTTTATTATTTATTTCATTTCACATAATGAATAATTTTGACTGTAAAAAAAATAAAATATAAAAAAATAATTTTATTAACTTAAAGACATATTGTGGACTTTCTGAGAGATATACAAAATAGAGTTGTTAAAATTAACAACTCAGTTCAATTCAGTTTCTATGTCTTTCTATTCAATCAATTACAGTATAGTATATCTTATAGAAAAAAAGAAATTGATCGTTTTCACACTTCCTCTCTCTCATTTTTATTGATTTTCCATACAGCGCACTTTAGTCCAAAGAGTTAAAGAGGATCTTTCTGGAAATGTTCTCAGAGCGTTGAGATGCTCACAGGTTCCTTCAGAACTTCCCTTAAAGATCTATGTTACATGGATTGATATCCATTTAGATGCGGATAATGCAATTTAAATTCTATATCTATGATATCATCATATACTATACTTAGCAACAGGATGTGATAAGGTTGCTGTCATGCTGGCACGATAAGTGACGGCTGCTAAAATACTGTAGATCCACCACCAGCCGATGAAGATTCTCACAGTCCAGGCATTCGGCAAACGTGGTAAAGAGACTTGGAGCAACATGCTGTATGTGTACAATACGCTGTTCTGGAACTCGGTGAACAGATACAAACCTTTCATGCTATTGTTCACTTTGTGCGTCAGAGACGCACGTATTGCGTATTTCTGATAGAGTAACGCAAACACATGAAAAGCGCCGCCGCCCATCAATAGGGTGCAAAAGACTGCTATCCACGTGTTCAGCCTGAAAGTGCAAAAAGATATAGTTTTAAATATTATGAAAGACAGCACAGAATATTTATAAATATTTATAAATATTCATAAATATTTATTATTGTTTCATTTTTTGAAAT
>NW_017259213.1:122148-129227 GCF_001594045.1 Atta colombica | reverse complement strand
ATAATTGTATATAAAATATGTCATTTATATATATAATTTGATATAAATATTTTTTCCCGGATTTTTATATAAGCTTTATTCGAAAATATTATTAAAAGACTAAATGTTTTATATAATATTTATGATAAACATAAATAAATATTTTTAATGATGATGAACATAGATAAATATTTTTTGTTTAGATTATAATCTTTTTTTTCTTTTAAATCTGATCAATTTTTATTGTCAATTAAAAATTAAAAAAAATCACAAAGCTTAGGTAGACCATATAGAAAGATGGAAGGTAACCGGTTACTTCTTTCTTATTCGGCAAAAATATAAATAAACAATTCATTATAGAATTATTTATTTTGATTAATTGGAATAATTACAGTCTTCGAAGTGCTGTTAAGTCTTTTAAAATAATTTTCAACGAATAATTTGTAAATTATTCGTACGATAAGTATATATTGTGACATTAATAATTTACTTGAAAGGTAGTATCAGTAATTTCCATGAATTATCAGTTAATGCTTCCGGTGTTAAGAATGTAAGACATTCCGTGTTGTACGGCGTCGATAGATCAAAATAATTCAAGTAATACAACGTGTAATACAGATCTCCGAGAAAGAAGTCGGCATTTTCGGCAATTGCTTCGCCAAGAAGGCCCGTATAACTACCGTTATCTCTCACTTTACCCCATCTTTCATTGGCGATATTAGAAGGCATATAATAATCTGCTTTGAAATTCATTGCCTTTGCTATAACTCGGATTAACTGAAACAATAAATCTTCCATTAATTAAGATCTTGAAAATTTTCTATTAAATTAATATAAAAATAGGATATAAGAGGAGAACAATTTGTATATTTATTTTTATGTATTAAAAAATTAGGAGGCATGTTATTTTTAAAGATTTTAAAAAATTTAAACACTTGGTTCTTCAGATCAGTTTGCGATAAAGTCTATAAAAAAAATTAATATTTAATAAAATTAATATTTAATAAAATATTTAATAAAATTTATTTAAGTTGCATTACAATATAAATATACAATTTTTAATTTATTTTATAAACATTATTTTATGAATATCATGTTTTATTTTTTTTAGCTAATGTTTTTTAATTTTAACTTTTATTGTTATGTACTATTTTATTTATTTTTTATTACACATTTTAATACATACTTCGAATTCAATACCCAGTGCTTTAGGACTTGCAGCACTTGTACTTTGCTGATAATAATCCCGCGATGCTTCTGTTACAGCCGGTATATGTTCGAAAACCGCAATTCTATATAATTTTCAGTAGAACATTAAACATTGCAATAATTAATGAAATATATTAATGACATTTTTTATTCTACGGTAAAATTTAGGAACTTAGAGATACAAAATTCTATTAGAGCAATTTTGCTATCTTAAATATATACGTGGAAAAAGTTAATTTGTATATAGGGTGTCCCACACTAAAGATTTTAAATGATTGCTCATACAAATTCGAGACGAAAACTTTTGATTGAAACGGTTTAGTTTCAAAGACATACATAATGTCAAAGTTAAAAAAAAATTTCGTTTTTTAAAAAATTTCAAGAATTTAGACTATTTTAATGATGAAATATATATATTTGAAGGATATGAAGTCTCTTTTTTTGAAATTATACATTATTTTGTTATTCAATCAAGGATAGATCCAAGAATAAGTGGCAACGTTATTTTACAAAAAAAAAAGTTACATCACTGATTTTCCTTATTTGAATAAAATTTTTATAATAAAAGAGATAAATTAGCAGAAAAAAGGTTTCTTTAATATTTTTGATAGTACAAGCCATTTCCGAGATAATTATCTACCAATAATAAGATAAAACAATTTTGCAATGTATGAATTTCAATTTATTCAATTAATTTTTTTTCTCCGAAATGACTCACTCTATCAAAAATATTAAAGAGATTTTTTTTTCTACTCGATTCATCCCATTTAAATACCATAAAAAAGTTTCAAACTTAAGAAAAAATCAGGTTTTTTTATCGTAAAAAAAGTATTTATCTTGGATTCATCTCTAATTGAATAAAAAAATAATGTATAAAAAGATAAAGCTTTACGTCCTTCATACAGGTATTTTTAAAACTAAGTCGTTTCGTACATATGAAGAATTATATGAAGAATTTGTGTGAGGGAATTATCTTTTAAAATATTTTAGTGTACTTAATTAGTACACGTCCTGTATATATATATTATGTATATATACAGTGGGACATTTAAAATGTCATAAGCTATGTAACTATACATATATAAATATTCACTCGTATTCAGAATGCGTTTTTATCTTTGAAATTCTATAATATGCGTAACATAAAGTATAATAGCGCTAACATCGTTGTAAGCGCGTCCTGAATATCATCATTTTTAATGATAATAATAAATATCAGTTACGTGATTTTTTTACACAAATTGATTCATCTCATTATTAAGCAAGGAATATGAAATATGCTACTAAAATGATATAGGGATTTTTTTTAATTGAAAATAAAAGAAAAACCCCAGGTAATACATGGTAATATTGCACGAGAAATAGGGATTTATTTTTTAAATAAAGCATTGCAATCTAGCGGCAATCATTGGAAGTTGATGTAGTTAATGGCAAACGTATTATAACAAGTAATGAACTCAATGCGATAAGGCATATTGTTAACAGAAGCATTTATTTATTTTTGTTGTGTATGGAGATTTGAGAATTTTATTTAATTGTGTTCTCGAAAACTGAAGGTAAATTTTTTTAATGCTTATATTGTATAGACGATTTTAACATTTTACGATCCGATTGTTTTTTTAAACCAAAACTATTTCGGTCAGTCATTGAGATATAAATAAACACGAATTAACTCATTTTAAATGTCATGAACTTATGACATTTTAAATATTTCACCTATATACATTATATATATATATATATATATATATACAGGATGTCTACTAAATAAGTACATTAAAATATCTTAAATGGTAATTCTCTCACACAAATTTTCATATGGCCATATGTATAATGCTCTTACATCAAAACACAAATATACTTGTGTTTGATAAAATGTTAATAATGTTTCATAAACAATATTATTTTGATTAATTGAAATTTCTAATTTGTTTATTGCTACGCGAAGATTATCATATAAAGACGCAGATAATATGGAATACAAGAGTAGAAAATTAGTTCTTGTAAGCAATATTATTTATTTTAGAATTATGTTTATTTGTTAATATTTATTTTACATAATCATTTAATAATTCTAAATTTAATTTTATTCTTTATTGTCGATATGTCAATAATAACATTTTATTTTTTACGTGTTGTTAATACAAAATATGAACTATTTTTAACTCTATTTTGTGATTAATTTAGATAAATAAATAAATTTTCACTTCATTTATTGTTATTTATTATTATTTTATATGTTATTTATTACTATTCCTCATTTGATTTGTATTCCATCTATATATTACATCTCATTTTTTAGAAGTTCCTATTTTCATCATTTTTACGTTGTTTGTTAATATTGACGTTGGACTTAAATTTTGACAACTTTTATTTATTAAATATTTTATTTATTAAAGTTAACATATTCCTTAAGAATTTTGCATAAATTTAAAGTCTGTATGTGTATTTGTATCGAAGTAATGTTAATTTAAAAAATGGTATTTCCTTCTTTTATACTATGTTTATTAAAAATTTTAGTTTACGAGATATTTTATATTTTATATCAAAATGTGCTATAATAAAATATCTTTTCCGCTCTCCTTCGTAATCTATTAATATAATCTATTAATATTTTGCCTTTTCATCTTAATTCTTTTATATGTTTTATATGCTAATAATTGAGGTAATATCCAATGAGAAATGACAATGAAATCGATGTCGATTCCATTCTCATTTTTCACTGGGTAATATTATAAAAAAATCATATTATTATTTTCCATTTAAAAGCGTGATTTCTATGTGACCTTAAAAAATTGTTTTTCAAAAAAATTGATTATCCATGATTTGTCCTTTTTAAAATTATAATACTTTTGTCTGAACAGATTTTTGATTCGACGTATACTTTCAGAAATAATATTAGGTGTGGGAAAAAGTTTGTGGCGTTTTTCCCGTTAGATGTAACGGGAAAAACGCCACAAACTTTTTCCCACATCTAATAGCTAACCGTGAAATGCCCTATTTCTACATATACATATAATATATGGAGCATTCCATGCCAAGCCACCCATTTTGCGAAGTTTCATGGAATTCGTTTATATTGCTTGAACAGTTAATTACATTTTAATAAATAAAGATTCTATGTCGAATAATAGACCCATAGGCTAACTGATTGCCGAACTGTAGAGCCGTCAATTTTTGGACTTTCTCATCGCAACGCTCTTTTCGCTTGTCGTTGCTATGAAAGGCAAGTTTGAAAATGAAATATTGACATTTTATTATAGAAAATTTAACGCTCTTTCACGCGAAAATATTTTTTTTTCGATCGGATTGTTTTTGACGATTTCTGTCTGTTTTTCAAAATGCCGGCGCGACTAAAAGAGTTTCGATTTTCTTTTAATATAGCTCAAAATGTAGCCCTAAGTCTCTATTTTGTAAATTTAAAAGGACATAATGGGATACACATTCGTTTGGGAATAAGAGCTCGGAAAGTGAGGCAATGTCACTCTGCCAGCGCGCCATCTCGCTCAGCCCAATCGGCAGAAAAATCATTGTTAGGCTCTGATGATATTTTTGTACATGCACATGAGTTTAAAAATGATTGTTCTCTGCGTTAACAGGTTGAGATTGTCTTTAAAGCCCGCACATTGTATTTTTTTTAAATTTTATTTTTATTTTTTTTTTGTTATTTTTATTAATCTTTTGATATTTTTATATTTTTGTTATTTTTTGTTGTTTTTATTTTTTATTTCTATTTTCTGGAATATTTTCATATTTTATCGTTTATTTTCGGGGGGAAGTAATTTGAGCAGTGGCATTAGAATTTCTTAACCGATAGTTTCTTTTCTACAGAAAGCGGAATAAAACAGTAGTACTTTTGTATTGATGGCACTATTTTAGCAGCGGAAAATCTGATTGTGATGAAAATCTGAAAATCTGATTTTTCATGTTCAAAGAAAAAAACAAACAAAATAAAGCTTCGTCATAAAATGGGCTGACCTGGCATGAAATGCTCCATATATCTCTTTCACACACACACACACACACACACACACACACACACACACACACACACACACACACACACACACACACGCACGCACGCACGCACACACGCACAAATATACATATATTATTATATTACAATCAAAGTGTTAGTAAATATATACATTTACTGTAATTTACTGTAATCAATGTATACATTTACTAAACTTAACACTTTGAATGACACGTATAGACACATTCAAAATTTAGATTCGATTGTAGAAGACAAAAGTTTAGAGTTGAAAGAAAACAATAAAAAGTATGTACTGAGAAATGTGTAATCTTTACAATTTCATTTTTGGCATTTTTCTTTTATAATCCAGTTTCACTCTAAATCTGTATTCTATATAGTAACGTTTACACTGCATTTAGGCTGCGGCCTATAAATAGGTGTCCTTGTTTCTTGTAAGTTGAAACAAAGAAACATTTATTGTATAGATCGCAGACTTCTAACTTTTTTATTTGAGAGAACTTTTATATGATTATTATTACTAATACTAGCAGTAACTATTTTGCAATTATAATCACAGCTATCAAATATCTTTTTATTGGGAGTACAAATTAGTTCGGTCCGTTTCCCTAAAGGCTCCAGCTGTTGTGAATGATTCATAGTAACAGCTGATTTTGGCGGTTTTAGAAAGGTTAAACATCTGCTAATAATATTCAGTTTATATCGCTTTGAGTTTCATTCAAAAACCTTGATTTTTACTGTGTTTGAAATGTCGAATTTTGTGTTAACAAGCAGCATTTGCGGGAGGTTTTGATTTTTTGCTTTAATTGGAAGAAAAGTGCGGCTGAAGCCCATCGAATACTTGTCGAAGTTTATAACACTGCTCCAACTGATAAATCATGTCAATCAGGGAATGTTTCGACATTTCAAGGATGGAGATTTCAACGTTGAAGACAAGCCTCGCTCTGGACAGCCAAAAAAATTCGAAGACAAAGAATTAGAGGCATTATTCGAAGAAGATCAGAGTTAAAGAGGAGCTTGCAGAATCATTGGGGGTAACTCAACAAGTCATTTCTGTACGATTGAGAGCCATGGAAATGATTCAAAAACAAGGAAATTGGGTGCCTTATGAACTGAGACCGAAAGACATTGAAAGGCGATTTTTCACTTGCTGATTCAAAGACAACAGAGAAAAGGTTTTTTGCATCGGATTGTGACTGGAGATGGGAAGTGGATATTCTATGACAATCCCAAGAAGAAAAAATACGCTAAGCCCAGTCAATCGTTCTCAACCATCGATCTCAACATCAACATCACGGCCGAACATTCATGGTTCGAAGATCATGCTTTGTATCTAATGGGACCAAAAAGGTCTTGTTTACTAGGAGCTGCTGAAACCTGGCGATTCCATTACGGGCGATCGGTATCGGCTACAATTGATTCGTTTAAGCCGTGCATTGTGAGAAAAACGGCCAGAATACGAGCAAAGATAAAGTTATTCTTCTTCATGACAACGCTCGGCCTCATGTCGCTAAAGTCATAAAAAGATATTTACCCGAACTCCTAATATTAGATGTAGTAAAAAGAAATCCATTATTTTTCCATGCAAAAATAATGAATTTCTTTTTACACTTCAATGCATATTAAATTCTACAGACATTGACATTTGATCTTTTCTTACTTTGGACTTCGAAATTACACCTCAGAAATGATTGCTTAATCAATGTTGAATCAACATCAATTCAATATTAATTGAGTTGAATCAATTTCAATTTGACCTTGATTTATTATTATTATTTCTTATAGCTGGGATAGTTACTTTATTTTTTAATGCAATTTTTAATTTAGCATGTAATTCGAACTTTAATTAATCTGTTTCTCTTTATTATTTTACACTTTGATTAATTTTATATCATTA
>NW_017259213.1:105114-122048 GCF_001594045.1 Atta colombica | reverse complement strand
ATATATATATAATATATATATAAAGCTCATCAGAATTGTGATTGAAATGTATACGTATCTTATACAAGTACAATTTACTGCAAGTGAAATAAATTAAATATATTATGCATCGACATCCGCGTCCGGATGTTCATTGACTTATATTTTTCCTTCGTTTTATTTTGTTTTATTCTTTGCTATCCTATTTTTTCTTCATAAAAATATAAAAAAAAGATATTTTGATTGAGATAAATTATAATTTATATCGTTTTCTTAATTTACAATTTTTTTAAATGCGAAAGCGTAATCTGTGAAATTTTACGAACAAAAATCGAGAATTATGAAATTACATTCTTACGTTCGAATTAACGAACAAGCGATATACTAACCGCAAATTGTTTCCATGAAGATTCGTGGTTTTCGACATATAATGATTGTTACCGTAATGCAATTTGCCGTCTTGCCACGTATCGATGTACTTCATCGCCGTGAAATCTCTTGAACGCGACGGATAATAGACGGTATTGAGATCGATTCGTTTCACAGGAATCCGTTCGCCCGAACGGTACTTGTATGTACCGTATTGCCGTATGAACACCACGTTGACAATTCGATTCCAAATGTAATGTAATTCGGGCCTGAACAGTCGATTATCATACAAAAGTAAGAAGTAGCCACGTGTATTGAGTAGACGTTCTCTATAAAAAAATGTGATTCTGAGTATGGAAGAAATGGTGATATACATGATATGATATGGGGGAACTAGTTCTTGATGATCTTAACATATGAAAATCAAAGTTATAGAAGGATCCCTTAATTTACATTTTTATTACAAAATTATATAAGAAAATAACGTTTTCAAAGAAAATTATTTTTAAAGGAAATCTATTTTAAAGCAAAAAATTTTTGTTCTATATAATAGATAATAGAAAAGAGATGTTATTTTTATAAACTTTTTAACAAATAAAAAGCGATGCCTAATCTGTTGGAGGTAACTCAAGATCATGATCTTGACAATATGTTAAGATGAAGATCGTCAGGGCTGGTTCCTCCATCTTCATATTTACCCCCAAATCAAATAAAAGGGATGTGCAAGGGAATAGTAAATTAATAACTTGGAAAATATTCTATAATTCTAAAATAATAATTTGATGAATCAAAAAGTTAGTTGAATCTTATCTTCAATTTATAATGTTGCTTATTAATTTTTACAATTCACATATTTTTTAAATGACGTATATTGATTGTAATTAAACTCTTTCCGATATAAAAATATAAACTTAACTTCTTAGACAATTGTAATTCATAATCGATTGTAAATCTGTATCATTTTGCAATTTTGACATTTACCCTTCGACATATTGTAGAAATCTTGATGTTAGTAATCCATTGCTAATTAATATAATATACGCATCGCAACCTGTTGCTTTAACATATTGAAGTGTATTTATCATTTTTTTTCTGGGCCGTAAAAAATCGTCATTGTCGCGTATACCGATCTGAAAAATAAACATGCGATAAATATTTTTAATAAAACTTATTATCACATTGAATCTGATAGACGTACAATAATAACAAAAAAGGATATATAATTAAAAGGATATATAATTATGCAGAATTAATAAAAAAGTTTTTACATAAACATATAACTTTAATTAATAAACATTTAGCTAATTTTATTTAAATTTTACAATTTTCTAAGGACAAAAACTTTCATTTTATAAAGAATTTTAATTGCGCGTGCACGTATTACATAAGTAGCCATATGTCGCATTTGTCAAATCTACTACTGCGTAGTATCTCTTAATACTTACATCATATCGCGATAAAAAAGATGTTTTAATAGCATGCACATCGATTAGTCCACGATAGATAGAATCAGTAATAAAAACTATACAGCTGCTATATGTGGCGATTTCCTCTACTATTCGTTCGACTACCAATTTTAGATCTTCTGTTTTGTGTTCGCACCAACGTTCGAAACTTCTATAATATTATAGGAAAGCACATGCAACATGCATCGAGATGACTATAATCAAATAATATTAAAAAAAGAAACAATATTCAAATTTGTTGAACATACAATCATGAACAGAATAATTCCACTTTTTTCAAAGGATTTTCTTATTTATAGATTTATAAGTAAGAACTAATCATTCGATGATTAGCTGCATTCTGAAAGCTAAAAAGCAGCATGGTCATCGAGTGATTAGCTCTTACTCATTCTTACTTATATGAATTCATAATTGTTCAATGAACAGGCAAAAAATCCATTTAAAAAAAAGTTATACAATTGTTCTGTTTATGACTTCTGTTCACCTTTTTTTGAAAGTGAAAGGAAATAACTTTATCATTATGCAATAAGATAAAAATTCTGCGACGTCGTAATTTCGCATTACTATAAGTAAGTATTATTCACACGACAGTAAATTGATCTCGAATTACTTCTTTTTTCTTATTAGCACAAAGTATGCGCTTTAATTGTAATCTCACAGCGTTAACTCTTATTTATTTTGATTATCTAACACAATGTGAGAGAGAGAGAGAGAGAAAAGATTAATGCGACGCAAAAATACACGAGTGTTTCAGATGCCTATAAAGTAGTCAGATGCCCATAAAGTATAGAAGTGAAAATAAAAAAATAACAATTAAACTAACTGCACATTACATAAAATGATACATAATACAATCATTAAGATCTACTTAGTACAAGAAGTCAATATACCATACTTATATAAAGAAAATGATTACATTGCAATTGGGGCGCGACTATGTATTAATAATAGGATTGATACTTCGCTTTTTAAATAAAATTAATAGTTTTGTACCAAATAAATATATGTTTACATTTAGTAAATGTTCAATTGGCACTATATATTCGAATAAATATTTATTATATTTCTCTTAATGTAGTGATACGCAGGACGTATTTATAATTTTGAAATAAAAGCACATCTCTTATGATTTCTCTAATATTCTTCTTTTTAACTTTTATTTTGAAAAATTACGATTTTATCGTAATCCACATGTCGAAATCCACAATTATCACAATTCTATACCTTCCGACATTGATGCAGAATTGTGAAAAGAGGACAATAGTCACCGTTATTATCGTAATACGCATATTTCGAGGAATATATCCACGAATATTGTCCGCGCTCACAGGTTGTCCAAGATCTTTCGTTCGTATTAAACTATCGATCTCTTGAAGCCTTTGGCCCCTTTTATTCTTTTGTGACATCAATTCTTAATGCTCTCGTTTGAAGGCAATTGTGTTTGCAACTCGATGGTTCTGCATAATTCCTGCAAAAGTCACGAGTGTTGGGTCGACACTGGTACAACGAGCGTTGAAACAAACGAACTTGCTTTAAATAAGTTATTTCATCCATTACAGCATCATTAAGAATCCAAATGTAGATATACAATTACTGCATTTGAATGCATTTTTCATTGTATTTTCGAGATATACGAACATTTTCTTGATAGTGCGAAAATAACTGCATCATCAAATTCAATTTACGTATCCGTTAATTACTGATATTCTTGTATAATTGATATCACGTTATCTTAATTTTACAAAAGTTTTCACATTAGCAATGTCGAATTTACGTGATTTTGATCAAAGCGAATTTATGTATGTAAAGTTTTTTATAGTTAAAGATAAATAATATAAAGATATACACAACGTATTTTATAGTTAAAGATATTAAATATATTTAAATGAGAACTTGTCTAAACAGAAACACAACTCTGAAATAACGATAGTTCTTTTTGAAACAGTAATTGTTGCGCATATATAAATAAATTTTTTTTCTAGACATGACGCATTTGATCACGCATTTGATAACTGTTAAATTTTACATGATTTGTTAAGTAAATTTATTAATATTGCTATTATCTATACTCATTACATAAAAGAATTAGATAATTTTATTTTGAATATAGTTATAATGAGAATTTATGTAATATTATAATTTTGCTCTTAATATTCTTCCTATTAATCCAGATAGCAACATGTCTATCTTGTTGCTAGCATGTTGCTTCCCAGTAAACGAGAATGGACTAAAATGGATTGAAATTTTTTTCTATCCAAATACGTATTTTAAATAGCGAACCTTTTTGGATTTAATTGGTTTCAATTGGATTTAATTGGATGCAACTGAATTGAAAAACTGCATTTCCTATTCAAAATTTGGAACAGTATTTTATTAGAATTGAAGTATTTTACAATGTACGTGCGTGCGTGCGTGTGTTGTGTTGTTTTGTGTGTTTGCACAGAAAAAACTAATAATATTTTTAGATTGAAAGGCATAGAGATATGTTCCATGCTCTTATAAATAAATAAAAATGCATTCAGGATTGAAAAGCATTCATTTTAACATTTGTGAATCAATATTTCTGAAAATCTGAATCCATTTCAATTCATTTCAATCCATTCTCGTTTGTTGAGTTGCTAGTATGTGTTGTTGCATTATTAAGTATGTGTTGCTACCAGAGATACAGCAACTGAGTCCTTGTTTGTTGGCAACTTGATGCCTTCACGATATGAGGTTGAGTAGCAACTTGCCAGCAATTTACCGACAACTTTAAAATCATCATCATCAAAATTCATACTGTTGTCATCAAAATTCATACTGTTATCGTAATAATATGCAACATTATATAATGCTGTCATATTGTTGACAATGTGAGATAATATTGACGCAGCTATCTTGCTGTTAAACTGCTATATACACATGTTGTCTACATGTTGCTACAATGTAGGTATATTCGAAATCGTTGAAGACAAATCTACGACCAGCATCACAGATTTGTGCGATTTTGCTGAGATACTTTGCTATCTGAAAATGTTTGCAAACATGTACGTACATATTGCTTCCTTCAAAAGTAACAACTAAAAAAAATAGATTTTTGAGTTATTTCCATAAATGAATTAAATAAACATTACCATATCAATTATTAAAAATCAACTTCACATAAAATCATCAAAATTTTCACAGCTCGAAAACAACTGTTTTCTTTTAAATCGTCAAAATATCATTACAACTTAAAAAAAGTGTCACGAGCTCGCAATAACTCGTAATATATTATAATAATATATAATATACATCGTAATATACAGGTATCTTATTACGGCAACTGTCTTTTTTTAACTACCTGTTTAAATATTCTACCAAATATTAAGACGTTTCATTAATTTTAACTTTGAACTTCATACTCTGATTACTATTTTGTGATACAACTTTAAATTAGTGACATGCCTTTTGAGATCATTCAATTATTATCTTAATGATACGCTGAAAAAAACTCAAAGCAAGTGTCGAAACATCTGTACAAAATATAAAGAAATTTTACACGCGGACATCCTGTGTTAGTTCTTACTGGCTTATTACCTCTTATTTAAAAAGTGTTTTTTTTTAATTTAAAAAATGGCAAAAATGACATATGATTATATTAAGAATATATTTTTTTTGCTGATATTATTTGATTAGTCAATAATTTTCTGTCAAATTAAAAAGTAATTTTTCTTTTTTCTGAAAAATTAATTTTTTGAACTATTGTTACTTATTTTAAAATAAATATATATTATTATATTATACGTACATTCCATACATTAGTCAATTCTATAAATAATGTAATACAATTAATCAAATAATATTGTAATTAAATGTATAGATAAAAAATACTTTACTTCAGATATATAATATTAGGTGTAGTAAAAAGAAATCCATTATTTTTCCATTCAATTTCATGCAAAAATAATGGATTTCTTTTTACTACACCTAATATATATAATATGTTGACTACTTATTTCAGTAAAGAAAACTAATCAGTGAATTTTTAATATGATTGGATTTTGTTCTTAATTCTTTGCATGAATTTAGTATATGGGAATTAATTATAATAAAGAATCATTGAATGCTGATTAAATTGCTTTCTTTACTAAATACAGCTATTAACAATTCTAATAACTAATTAATTTTTTAAATAGCTATCTTCAAAATTAAATTAAACCTTTTAGGGTTGATTGTGTATCTCGAAATCTAGTGTAAATGATAAACGTGAGCTCTCACTTGATTGGATAATTTTCATCATAGGAAATGCGCGACATTTCTCACGTGACATTGCTCGACAAGAAATTCTATGTCGAATTGTATCAAATGGTGTTAAAGCGTATCGAGATTGGTCGAAATTAGTTGAAGTTTACAACTATTTGGCAGTCACAGTTATTTTGGCTATATTGATAGCTGTACAGTCGCTGTGACAGCTAATAGAAAAGTCAAAATGCAGTCATAGCTATTTTGGCTATATTGATAGCTGTACAGTCGCTGTGACAGCTAATAGAAAAGTCAAAATGCAGTCATAGCTATTTTGGCTGTATTGATAGCTGTACGCTATGACAGGTAATAAAAAAGTAAAAATACAGCCAATATAGCTGTAATGTAACTGTAATTTATATATCACAGCAAAAGTAAAGAGCAACATATATATACCTATTAGTTTTAAAAGCATGTGTGATCAGTGATGATCATGCGAATCCATGTGTTTAAGCTCTAAAATTATTACTTAAGGATCTGTGTGTAGTTCTGTAATCAGCATATTTATGAATTTGCATCCGCGTTATATAGTATAATTATATGTATGTTTGTAATAAGTTGTAATGATTAATTAATCCTTAAATTTGATCTAATTCTAGTGAAACAAAGATTCTGGGTTGTTTCAAGTTCAATGTCAGCTGAAAAAATTTTTTTTAATTGTATTTTAAATATTTTACGTAATATTAAAATTAAAAATTAAACTTTCATTGAATATTAATTTACATATGAAGATATATTCTGCTTATTAGTTTATTTTATTCAGATTATCACTATATATGGCTATGACAACTTCTTTACTGCAAAATGATTGTGCAGTTGAATGACTGCAACATCGTCTGCAAAACTCAAAAATGTTGTCCCATTTTTGCTGCTACAACTTTGTCACAATGTCATAATGATGTTATGGCAGTGACTGTCATAGACAAAAATGCTGCGATTTAAGCTGAGACAATATCGTAGATATTTTAAAGCTTCATGTGTTACTTGGGATATTTTGTTATAAAATTTATAACAAAATTTATGCAAAAACTTTATTTCACAAAGACCATTCGAAATTACGACATTGTAAAAAAGACTTATAATAAAAAAATTATCGTGTTTCGCAAGATTTTTGATGAAAGTGGCTTTTGTTAGACGACATGCTCATTTCTGCCAATGTAGATCAACTTTAATCTCAGTTCAACTTAATTACTCTTCATTTTTTTTTAATTAGAACTAGAAAAAATGAAAAATTAGTTAAATCGAGTAAAGTTAAACTGCGTTGGTAGAAATGGGCATTAGGGTCATTTAAATCAAACGTTCATTTAATGACAGAATGGTTAATTCCAATGGATTAATCGGCCAATTAAGTTAATCGGAGTTTGGTTAAAGCAACCTTTATAGTTATGAAGCTTCCATCTTTTTTGCTTCCATTTTAAAATGCAATGAATATCAACAATTATATAATTCATCTACAAACTTCTATGGCTGCGTTCCACTTAACGCTCGCATCGCTCGCGACCATCGTTTGTTTAATATTTAATAAGTGACAAGGATGAAATGAATTAAAATTCTAATTTACAGGACTTATATTCAGGACCTATTTACAGAATCTATATTCATATTATTTCCTATTTTATATCGACTTTTGCAGTTTATCACATTATAAATTATGATTTTCTATATTTTTATTTTTCAGAATATAATAGAATGAAAGGCCATTATGAAATAACATTTAACATTTGTGATAATTTCTGTTATGATTAATGTGTTTCACATAAGTGTTTTCACATAAATTTTCACATAAATTAAATGCGATTCTCATAGAGAAAACGCATATATACATCTTCTGGAAATAAGGACAAGATATACTTATGAAATAAAATCGGAATGGATTCCGATCGGAATTATTCAATTATTCTTTAGATTTCTATTGTGTGTTTTCTGGAGAAAATGGAATAATTTCGATCGGAATCCATTCCGACTTTGTTCCATGATAGGCGCCCAGCTCGAAATCAGGTTTATCTCTTTCTATCACATTGAGTTAACAATCTACCCATATAAGTTATGAATTCATCATTTATTATGTTTTTCACATTTTATACTTATATCTACTATAAGCATTTGTGCATACATAATATATAAGTTTACACAATGTGCAATTAAGAAATGAAAAAAACAATATAAAAACTAAGATGATTATTATAAAAGATGTGCAATCAGCGTTATATTTTTTAAAAGGTTAATATCGTCATATACATAATGTACACAATTGCGTATTGTGCATTTTAGAGTTATATAATGCTGGTATATTTTTAGGCAGTTATTTATATTTGTTCTTACTTCAAAATTGCTTAAGTAATATCTTATAAGATTGATACGGCTTTGTTAATGCTATGGATTTAATTCTAATACTGTTTCGTGATTGATTTATAAAAATTTAAGATTGTAATAATGAATTAATTTATAATGAATAAATTAAATATCAGAATCAATTATGAATATCGGCAATAAATTTTTCGATACATATTGCGTGATTTGCATGTATTAATAAAATGAGTCACAAGGTTTTTTTGTACGAATTAATTACTTTAATACTTTAATTACTTTAATACTTTAATTACTTTAATGTATTGCTTTAATATATGTATGCTACAGTACATTTACTTAAATATATCATCAACAAAATTATCGCAACAAAAATTTATATAAAAATTTCGCATAAATTTAAATAAGTGTAACTTCGTGAAAAATAGACATATTTAAAAATTGTTTTTTTCATTTTCAAGGGTAAAATCTTAAAGTAAAAAACTTTAAAAACTTTCATAGATTTTGAATCTACCCTTACTCTTACTTAGCATTTTTTTTAAAATAAGGACGTGTATTTTTTTTTGCAGTTTGACGCACTCCATGGGATAGAATAAATTTTTTTCATAAATATCATAATAACGATAAAATATGCACTTTTCTCTTCCAAGTTAAAAAAATAAAATTTCATATGATTTTTTTTTGGAGATACAGTATATCAAACTTATCTATGCATTTTACACAATTACCGTTAGCATTAGTACTGTCCGATACGCACCACGAAGAAGTTGAATCGGATTTTGCATCGCGTGCGCGCGCGCAAAAAATATTATCCGCAGAAAATATTTTTCTGTTCCAGCTAGTAGAATCATCGCTGTTTTTTATATCTGGTAGAAATATATATTATTAGAAAATTAAAATTTGTAACATAATATTCTTGCGTATAATAATATATGCAAGGAAATTTAAATCTCGTGATCAAATATTACTGCAAAATATCTGAATTACAGTCACATATTTTATTAGAGAATTGTTGCAATATTGTTTATTCAGATATGACTAAGGTTATCTTCTTCTTGACAAGTAAAAATTAAAAAAAAGACAATTAAAAAAAAGATAACGTAACTTTAGCGTTCACCGTATCTAAATTCATGTTTTTGCAAAAACTTCTTATTATCTGAACGTTACACAACACTGTTTTAATAAATTTGATAAATGACTCAGATATAAATTCTGTCTCTGTTATTTATATTGATTACATACAAAATATATTTAATATCGTAGTATTAATCGTAGTATTTAATATCTTAATAGTTTATCCATTTTAGCTAATTTTTTGTATCTAGATTATCTTCATTATAACTGCAAGATCATTTTTTTCAGCTATTACGCTATCTAATCAAGAACTAATAATGTTCTCAAATAATTAGCGAAATCTATGTCTTATCGTACTTACAAGTTTCTTCGATTGATTAAAAAAATTTTTATAAAAACTACATAGATTGAGATAAAATCATAAATTCTAATTTTTTTGTAGATATTTGTAGTATAACGTTGTTTATTTTGTGATACAAGATATGAAAAAAGATTCGTAATGCATCAGAAAAATGTGGAGTAACATTATGTATGATTTAATGTTGAAAAAAGAATCCAGAAACTATTAATTTCGAGTAGTTATAATCGCTATGTAAATTCTTCACATTTTATTGCTGATAATTCTATCCATTCGCGTCTAGTATACTTGCAACTAGTCGCAAAGTGTACTATGAACGTGATGCAAGTATTCACGAACGTGTGAAGAAGTTGCCCGTTTTTTCGAAGAATATTAATATAAGATTTATTACAATAATACTTCATCGGGAACGAATGTAAAGTATGATTCTCCATATTCGAATATTTGTAATAATTTGTTTTTATTTGTGCATTTATTTTATGTTTTTCTCGCGCTATTTTTTTTCCCCAAAATTCAAATGAAAACCTGCAGATAATGTTCTTTTATGGCTGAACTTTTTATATCGTTTCATATCTCTTATTTTTTTCTCCCCAACAATTACGTACATTATACTTATTTCATTGGATTATTTATTTAAGTTACATAAGTGCATAGCATATCAAACAAAAAAAAATGCGAGAAAGAGAAAGAGAGGGGAGGATGAGAGATAAAGAAAGGGGAAGGGATGGGAGAGAGAGAAAGAGGGAGAATGCATTCGAGATAACTTATCCAGACAACAAAAAATTGGATCATAAGAGATTTGTTGTTTCTAAAAGACGACTTAGGATATGGTCAACGCGATGCTGCAAACGCTTTGAAGCATGTGTTAACAGTTTGTAAAATTCTTTCTTCTAATTAGTCTATCAGATGCTTCAAAGCATTCGTAGTGAGACCACAGCCTTAAAGACGTCACAATTTTAGTTTGTGTTGTTTAGGTGTTGATCACTGTGAACTTTTATTTTTCTTAAGTCCATAAAAAATTCTATAAAAAAATGGAAGAAAGTAAAACGTAAACAGTAAGCGAATTGGCCAATTACTCTAGAGACCATAAGGCCAATAGCAAATCCAATAATGTTACAATTTCCTTACTGCTTACGTCTTTGTATATGCCATAGAAACTTTAGCTGCACTTTCTACGCATGTATTCTTAGGGAATTTCGCACAATAAAAGGAACAAGGAATAGAGAACAGAGAATAAGAATTTCAACCTATCAGAAACTGTGTATTCCACAATACATTTTCTTTCTGATAAGTTTTCTGACAGGTTGAAATTATTATTCTCTGTTCTCTGTTTTCTGTTTCTTTTATTGTACGGAGCCCCTTATTTTTCTTCAGAACCGGGATTAGATATTTCAGCGCCCAAGGCAAAAGAAGAAAAGAGTTGCGCTTTGTCAGTAACAAAATATCTCTTTTATGGTATGTAAAATACAATAAAGAACAATATTATTAATTATTTAATATTAATTTAATAAGATCATAATGTACAGGTATACGAATTGTGTCTACATGTTATACGTTATGAACGAAATATATAATTACTAAAGTTACAATAAAATCAGAATGTATTCTGTATGTTATGTATATTTATATAAATATTATTAATATTAATTCTCTAAAAATTATAGAAAATTTATTTTTTATTTAAAGTAATATTTTTTGTATTGTGATAGTTGCAAAATTATTTTATTAAAATTTATATCCTTACATATTATATTATATTTTTATTTAAATATATAAATGAGCGCTCATGGTAAATAAATGGTAAATAAATATAATTACTATGTAATAAAATTAAAATATTTCGAAATTTATATTGCCATTTTTGCGCACCTTCAAATTTTTTACATGAATCAAAATGTTTCGTTCGCCACGTCTCATCTCTGCTTTTCCTTTCTACGCTACCTAAACACGCTCTACATAATTAAGGAATATCACGTAAAAAAGTGTTAGTCATAATCCTAAGCTTGGTAAGTCAACCAAGCATAATCAAAATTATATAATCTTAGATTTGTTTAAAATGCTGGATTGTCATTAATAAATTCAAAAAACACTTATACAAGTGACATAAGTGTTTTTTAAGTGCTTTGCAAGAAGCATCAATATTTATGGGTTACGATTATAATTTTTTTACATAATGATCTTTATAGTCCACAGTCCGCATGAGAGTGCAGTTAACCCAGTCAGAAATGATGAATCGATATCGATTCGATGTCGACGACGTCGAAAGCATCGAATCGACATCGATTCGAAGTCGATTCCATTATCATTTCTGACTGGGTAAGAAGACAATTATTCGGTAGAGAGTAGAAGCGGAGTCGAGTAAAGTTCATATATTGCTAGCTGCTAGTATTATGTAACATGTTAATTATCATTTAACATGTTATCTAGTAAGTTTTATGTTTTATCGTGTCATATCGTAATAAAATTTTTATTGTTGTAAACATATAACAATAAAAATATCGTAATATGATTGAATAAGATTGTATCTTCATAAGTGAGTGTGTCAATAACGCATTGTTTACTTTACATCATTATCTACTTGTTTATTGCCATTTGTATATTGCCAATTGTATATTGCCATTGAAATTTTTATATCAGATATTTCAAAAATTCTAAAATTCAGCGATGGCTGGTCACGGATGACAGTCACTTTGTGATTAACGTGACTGATAATTTTGTATTGATTGTATGTCGATTGAATTGGTGATTTTTTAATCATGAAAAAATTGTTGAATAATCGTGTGTTATTCTTCGTGTCAAGTGGTGAGAGTTATTATAATCGTCACTCATCTATCACACATTGCAAAAATTCTAGTTTCGCGAGAGGAAAACGTATGATGTCTACTGCTAATAATTTGATAAAGGATTTGCCAAGTGGACCATTGGATGCTTATAGAAAACGAGCGACATTCGACTGGAAGTCATTCAAATTATCTTTAGAAGGAGAAGATTCCGTACGATGGCAGGTATTTATCGAAATCGGTGGACTGCATTATATCTAAACTTACATTAATATATGCAGATTGGCTGCATTCAGTAAAGAAAGCAGCTTTGCAACTGTTGTAAAATTCTTCAATATGATTGATTTATACATTTAGATCTAAAAGGAAGTAGAAAAAGCTTTCTCTGCCGAACATAGCCATTGATAAATGTATATTAAATCATCAATTAAATGTCTAGACAAAATTATGGCAACTCATCAAAACCCATCCAGTGTTTCAAAAGTCAACATGGCCAAAGAGTTTGGATGAAATTCGAAAACGCGTCAATAGTCAGTTACAAGTTCTTTGCGAGAATGATATAGATGTAATTATAATAATTTATTTATATTACAATTTTATATATATATATATAATGATTCATTAATCAAAAAATTATCACAATTATAATAATCAACGGTCATGTGTCATTAATAATAAATAAATTTTCATAATTTTGGTGTAAAAATGAAGAAATAGTATCAGAACTTTTGTACTTAATAATTTTCTTATTTTTAGCCAATAAATAGCCTTGACAATATTCTTTATCTTTTTCAATATGATGGGTCGATACCGATACGACTAAGTATCACACGAGGTATGATACCAGCTGCTATATTTGCACTGGGTACCAACCAACATCATCAGTTTCTACCAGAATTTAGCATTGGAAATGTATGTATGAATATGACAGTTGTGAATCTCATTACTATAAAATATAGTACTTATTAATATTTTTATTGTTTGTAGTATATTGGCTGCTTTGCGCTGACTGAGATTGCTCATGGAACCAATGCGAAAGGTATGCGAACCAAAGCAACATATGATGTAGCAACAAAAAGTTTTATCCTTCATACTCCCGACTTTGAAGCTGCAAAATGTTGGGCAGGTAATCTAGGTAAGTTAATTTTAGTCAACATAGAATTGATGATTTTAAAGTAATGATTTTAAACAACACACAGTTATATTCAAAATACATAATGAACATTATAAATATAATAGCGTATAAATTGAAAAATAAATGTTCAAAATTTGATACATATGCTAATTATTTAATAAACATTATAAAAACGTTTATAAAATATTTGTATCGTTTATAAAATATTATAAATATTAATATCTATTAATCTATTTTTTAAATTTAAAATACCGTTTTATACAGCATAAATAACTATTCAATAGCATAAAAACATATATTTAATGATAATAACATCCATTTAACATTTTTATACAGCGCTTAAAAAATGTTTAAACATTTTAGCTAAATGTTTGCTTGGAGACATTTAATGCTTTAATATATATGCTTTAATATATATGCCATACTTAACACATTAAATTTTTCTTTCTATATTTTCTAATAATACTTTAACTTTTAGGAAAATGCGCAACGCATGCTCTCATATTTGCGCAACTAATTACACCGGACGGAGTAAATCGTGGCTTGCACGTTTTTATTGTGCCAATTCGCGATCTGCGAACTCATTTACCTTTTTCTGGTGTTATCGTTGGTGATATGGGTGAAAAGATAAGCCTTAATGGAATAGACAATGGATTCGTAATGTTTGACAATTATTCTATACCACGTAATTGTTTGTTAAATCGCACCGCAGATGTCACCGAAGATGGAAAGTATGTTCTTGCTCTAAAGGATGAACGAAAAAGATATGGTGAGAATTGACATTAATGTAACAAAACTATATACTATTATATCTTATAATTGAATTCATTGATGTTTTTTTTTGTGCTGGCACAGGCTCGTCGTTGGGTGCACTGTCAATAGGTCGTGTCATAATTACTGAAATATGTTATCATTATATGGTCGTTGCACTAACTATTGTTATACGTTATTGTGCAGTTAGGAAACAATTTGGTCCTACTGAGGATAATGAATTGCCAGTTATAGAATATCAAACGCAAGTACGTAGCATAGTTTTTGAGCTGAAATAGAAAAAACACATATGTATTGTCCTATATGTATGTTCTAGCAATGGCGAATCATTCCTCATTTAGCTGCAACGTACGCAGTAAAAATATTTTCATCAGCATTAAGAAAAGATGTTAATAAATTTCAAATGAACCATTTGAGTGAGAATCAAAAATCGATCGCCGATTTAGGAATGGAGATACACGCGTTATCTAGTGCAACAAAACCATTATGTTCGTGGATTTCTCGTGATATGATTCAGGATTGCAGAGAATCTTGCGGTGGACATGGATACTTAAAAAGTAAGTGCAGACTCTTAATATATGTATTACATCTAAATCTTTATAATGAATCCTGGTGAAAAAAATTTCGCTGAAATTATTCCACTGTTTTGAAACATTTTAACGAAATTGCTGAAAATTTACTGAAAATAAATTTTTCATCTAATATACTAAAAAATTACTGAAATTGAATTAAAATTCTGAAATTTTATTGAAATTTCTTTGAGATTTTTCTGAAATTTTTGTTGAAATTTTTCTGAAATTTTGCTGAAAATTAATTTTTCAACTAAAAATCATTGAAATTAAACTAAAATTTTTCTGAAATGTTAAAATTTTGCTGGAAAGTGTTCCAAAAATAATTTTAGCGAAATTTTTTCACCAGGGAACTGTTATCTTTGTTTATAATGAATTGTATTATTTTATTATTAGTGTCTCGTTTGGGTGACATAAGAAATGACAATGATGCAAACTGTACGTATGAGGGTGAAAATAATGTACTTATTCAGCAAGCAAGTAATTGGTTATTAAGTCAATGGGCTAATGTGATTAAAGGACAGACCGTGCCGTCTCCACTTAATTCCGTAGATTTTCTTGTGAATGCAGAACAAATACTTAACAATAAATTTAATCAAATTACAATGGAAGGTGCACTGAAACCCGAAAGTATGATAAAAATAATCCTTTCTTATATTAAAATATATTGCTACAAGTTATTAATTGGATGAATGACTTACTGCAATTATAATATTTCTTTCTTAATTTTAGATTTGCTCCTAATTTTTAAATGGCTGGTTTGTTATTACTTGAAAAAGACATATCAACGTATGAAGGAGCTCCAATCCAACGGAATGTCTGATTTTGATGTAAAAAACAATATCCAAACGTTTCTAGCACGAACCTTATCTCTCGTATATGCAGAGGTAAGTAAGACACGTGTGCGTGCGTGCGCGCGCGCGCGCGCGTGTGTATGTGTGTGTATAAAATCATATATTTCAATTGGAACAGAAAAATATGACACACATTATATTTTAAATAATTCGTATATATCGAACTATGGTGTATAAAAATTCTCAATTATTAATAAAAAACACGTGCATCTTTTATCCAATAAATATGTTTTACATCATTTGCATAAAAATTTAATTATATTCTTCATTACAGCATGCCGTAATGCTATACTTTAACAGATGTATACAAGATCCGAAATGGAAAACAAACGAAAGAGAGGTATTAACAAAATTGTGTTCCTTATTTGGAGCTATAACATTGGAGAAAAGATTGGGAGATTTGTACAGTGGTGGTTATGCCTCTCCTAATAGTAATATAGATAATTTTTTGCGGGAAGGAATTATAATGTTGTGCAGAGACTTAGTCGATAATGCTGTTGCATTAGTCGACGTATTGGCACCGCCTGACTTTATTCTTAATTCTGCTCTAGGAATGTCTGATGGCGAGGTATGTTCTCTCTCTCTCTCTCTCTCTCTCTCTCTCTCTCTCTCTCTCTGCTATTACTAAATATTTTATATATTGAATTATTTATATATAATAATTATTCATTTTCAATATATGTAAATTAAAAATACTTTTTTATCTAGGTTTATAAACACATAAAAGAGTGGATATTTAAAGATGAAGAGAACTTTGAACGACCATCGTGGTGGAATAAAATCCGATCTAAAATGTAATACTATGAGTATGAGATATCTTAGAATTATTTCTACTACTTTATATTTTAATATATTATATTTTTATTATTTTTTTAATATATTATATTTTTTAAATTCATATCAAACAAACGCACAAATTCATGCTGTTCATTAAAAGTTGTGCTTGTATTGATATTTAAATATTGTTAATGTTGAAATAATTTGCTATAATAATTAATGCCTCGACTGT
>NW_017259213.1:99122-105014 GCF_001594045.1 Atta colombica | reverse complement strand
ATACATATATATATATATAAATATTAAACGTTTTAGAATATTTTAAGAGTAATATTAAATAAATATTTTGAAGATCTATTACAAATACAAAAATAAAAATACTTATTACAAATTTGTATACAGGTTTTTTTAAATATATATTTATAATTCTGTATGTTTTAATGGTGTGTCTGCAAGCGGTAAGACTTTATCTACTTCTGCAAACCAATCATTGTACATGGTTTTAGGATCAACTGACCAAAATCTATGAAATGATATAGGTTCTTGAGATGCCAAATAAGCATAAGGATAGTCCATAGGTTGTGCCTACAACAATTATCAAATATAAAATGGTTTAATATTAAAAAATGCTAGTTAAAAAATAATAGTCACTAGAGATATTAAAATAAACATTACTATAATGTATCATTTTTTAAAAATTACATATCTCATACATGCGGGTGTACTTTCAAAAATACTCTTGGTGATTTGCCATTGCCTTCGAAAGATAATAAAAGTCAAGTAAAATCTAATGTGTTCTGGTTAAACTTAAATCATTAGTTTAATGTTCAATATAAATTACGACAAAAAATTATTGCTCAAAAAATAAATGATACATGATACCAATAAAAGTCGATGCTAATTATATAAGTTATATAATAACTAGTGTCGACTCTTATTGATATTATATCATTTTTTCTTGTGAGCTAAAGCTTTTATTTAATATTTGTTATTGCACAAACCTGATGGAACATTGGAGAATGTACACCTTCCACTCTAAGTCGCAACAAACAAAGTCCAAAAAGATGCATGTCATCGGGAGTAGTCGCAGATGGACAAGTACATACGCCTGGTTCTATTATTAGATGAACTAACGGAGCCGATAACACAACTCCCGCACCGCCAGTTAAATACTGATAGCCGTGATGTCTGTCCCAAATACGAAAGCCATAACGTTCGCCGATCGCAACTAAGTGCTTAGGATTGTAGCACGTCAGCAAGTTTAATAAACGTACCACACTGTAATACATTAAAACCTATCTGAAATTTAGCTCGTGACCTCAAACTCCCCTTCTCCATCATCTCATTGAATAAAAGACATAAAAAAAAGATAGACCCTGCCAATTATTGAACAAAGTTCAAACATCTATTTTTTTTCTGTTTTGCTTAACTAAACAATGTGAGCGAGAAATGTTTAGCTTTTGAGTTGAATTTTGGAAAGTCTTGATTTAAGTATACTTCAATTTTTCAATATCTTTTAAAAATAAAAATTACAGCTTTGTGATATTTTGCATAATTTTGACAATTTAAAAAAAATTTTTTAATATATACAATTGTCTCACCTGAATATAGTATCATCATCAACAATGGCAAGCCAATCGAAATTGCGTCTTTTTAGTATTTTGCTGGCTTGTTGCAAGATAGCATAAGTTTTAGCGCAATGTCCTTCAGTAGTGTTCGGGACGATGTATGCTTCCCGTAAATTTTTGTCTGAAAAACAATTCAATAACTTACAAAGACTATAAATATATCAAAAAATATGTGTACATTGATCAGGCATACCAGCTGCATCACTAAAATATCCAATGTTCAAATCGTATTTGGCCCATGACTTTTTAATCACTGGGATTCTATCTAAATGAAATTTAGCACAAGTCTTAACAGCAAAATAAATATTTTTTGGAGTTACAGAAGAACTCTGTAAATTTAAAAGTTTATATTAATGGTTCAACAATACAACATATTGTTCTTGATTAGCTAACTTACTGAAATTATTCTTATTATTAATTAAGAACTCAGATGGTGTAACATACACAAGAATGGAAGAATCGGGGATACGTGGCACAATCTGAGGCAGACACAATGCATAGTTTAGACACATGAATCAATTTCACACCAGTATTACTTAAGACAAAGGTTGCAAATTCATATGATACGTCGATAGAAAAATCTGCTTTCGATTCCTTGCCTTTAGATATTTGTTTAGACAAACTAAAATATTAAATTATATTCTTAACTTTTGGATAAAAAATATAAAAATAAATTAATCGTTATCATATTTTATAAAATTATATGCCAATAGAGTCAGTTTTATAAAACGGAGAAAATATTTAGAAGAGAGTAGCTTTTATTAAGTTAATTTGTAATATACAGCTTATTTTATATTTTCAGTTAATTGTTCTTCAGAAGCATATATGTTGACTCTTGTAATAACTGTTTAACATAATGGATAATTCTTCTTTAAATAATATATATAATAATTGTTTAATATAAAAATAGAATATACCTCTTTAATAGCGTAACACTCATGGCAAATCCAGATGCAATGTGTGGATACTTAAATTTTTTAGTGTGCTGCGCAAAGTGATGAATAATAGTAGGTTCACGGTCATAAAGCGCGTATCCCATCCACACATCCTGCATAAACAAATTATCTAAAATATAAATCTAGAATAGAAATATATTCTTAAAAGTTTGCAACAAGAGCGCAATTCACCTGAGAAGAGTTAAATTTTCCAAGAACATCCAATAGCTTTTCTAATCGAATCACAGTATTTTCTAAACAGAAGAAGAACCATTCCACATCTGGAAATTCACCTGACAAATAAGTCAATAGTGGAACTATCGTCCAGGAACCTTTGATATTAAGTTTATGGGACAATACAATGTGCGGCAATTCCTATAAAAGTATAAAGATAATTTATTTAACAATAAATACAAAATAGACATAGTTATTACATACACTAGTAAAAAATTTAATAAAACACATAAAGAAAAAATTCTCTTGTGATCAAATGTACTTTTTCAAGGGCATCAGCTTGTTCATAAATGTTTTCCTTCAAATAATCAGCATGGGCCGCATTGTAGCCTTCCTTTTGACTCAATATTACTATTGTTACCTTATCGGACTCTAAAAATATTCTAAGTTAAAATTTTTTCATATATTTAATTTAAATTTTTAATTTAATTTAAATAAAAAAGAAAACAAATATTATTTTTATACTTTTTATAATATTATTTTTTATATTCTTTATAATCTGATATCTTTATATCAGACAATAGAAAATAGATCTGTTTTTTGTGATTTGTAGTATACACACAACACAAAATTCTCCAAGATTCATAAGGTTGTTCAAAGGATGCTCTTAGAACATCCTGAAACATCCTTAGAAGAATAGCATTGTGTGAAGTTCGTACTTAAAAAGAAAATAGATATGTTTGAAATTTTAGTACAGTTTAGAATAGTAACAAACCTAAATCTCTCAGATAAACAAAGAAGTTTCTGGAGTAAATACCTAATGTACTTGTATCTGTATTCGCGATGAATGAAATACAAGCGAGAAATGTGAGATATGTTGATAATTCCATTTTTATCGAACGGCGTTCGAAGTTCAATAAAAAACAAAAAGTTTATATGCGTTCTTGTCAATCTTAGTTCTATTACAGGGGTAGAGTTCTTTAAGTGAAGGCAAAGCTTTGACGTTTTTCAATTTAAATTAACATCTGTTCAATCGTTACTCAACAATCCGTTACATCCACCGTTAAAATTGCATCTGATCGCTATTCAGCTGTTCACTGTATATAAAGAACCGGCTTCGCCGACATCGACATCGGTCGTTGCATATGCATGAATTCCAATTGAAGAAAAAATAGATCGCATCGTCGCACCGGGATTCGTCAAACTTGTGGGTGAGCGCCAATCAGAATTCAGATTCGCTCGCTGCTCCGCTAAACACATGTTGTCTTTCAACTTTGCGTTTCTTGGCGCAAATCGAAAAAGGACGAATAAAGATCGCAATAATCTTTTCAAACTCTTTCGGTCTATCTATAAATTAACTAGCAACTATAGCAAGGATTCATACGCGGTACTTAGTTGAAATGTAACGCCTAAGCGCGGAGTAAGCGGACACAATTTATAAACAAGTTAAGAAAGTTTTGGGTTAGGCTAGGTGATCGATTAAGAGAACGCGTAGGCGTCTGTATACGCGACAATACGCGATATACGCGTGGCTTATCAGTCGTCATGATTGACTCTTACCAGTCGAGGGTGTACGAGAAGAAATTGAGGTAATTAAGGTCAGTACAGCTTTAATTCTTGACGTTTCTTTTACGCATCCTATATGCTCTATAAAAATATTTGTTTTTATTTCTACTCGTAAAATGTTGCAGATGCATATGTGGTACTGGTTTGGTACGGATTTAGGCAGCTTTTTGTTTCCGGGATACAATGTTAATACGATATGGGGTTTGGTGGCGACATGTTTTGGCTTAGCTGCCCTCGCAGTGCTGTACGAAGCCATGAAGGTCTCCCAAATTCACCTGCAACAGACTGTGATTAGATCCATATCTCGAACGACCTCGGCCTCCTCGGAGAACTCGTCCCTCCTATCCAGAGTGACGCCAAAGAACTTTAGATCATACACAAGATGGTATATTGTCATTTTCTTATCTGCTCAAAGTTCAATAAGATACAGTGAGTGCAAAAAGTATTCGTATAGAGAAAACATTTTTTTAAAAAAGCTTTATTTTTAAAAAGTAAATATTATCCAGCGAGAAATGAGTTATCGAACTATTGAATGTTGAATCGATATCGATACGATGATTTTAACATCAATTTGACGTCGATTCGACGTTTAATTGACGATCATTTTTTGTTGGGTAATTAACAATTTATTTATAAAGAATAAAATAGACTGTATGTTTCTCAAAATTATATGTACCAAAAAGATGTTATTATTATTAATTATAGAAAATGTATCATCTGAAAAATAAGTGAAAATTAAAAATTGTATTGTTTGAATGCTCAAAAAGTATTCGTACAGTCGAGAAATAGCTTCTAAAATCAAGAATACGAAGCTCGTTTGTTTATGTTAGAACTGAATGTATTCATTATATAAAATTGCTATTAGTGTTTATTTTCTACAAATAAGACTTTTTATAAAAAATTTCTCTGTACAAATATTTTTTATTCTTACTGTATATACTATCCAAGCATTCTGATGATTTTAATTATAAACTTTAATCAATTAATTTAATTGACATTTAACACCAGATGATGCTTGTACTATTTCCGTAATATGAATAAAATTACAAATTTTTTGTTATTTAGCATGTGAAAAAAGATTAATTACAGATTTTGATTTAGCCTGAATCAACTATTGATTCAAAATTTGATTGGAATTTGCTTGGAATTTATCTTTCTTTTTTTTTCTTTATTCTTTAATATATCTGTGCAGAGTGTCTCGAATTTAAATGCTCAAATTTCGAGAATGTATAACGGACAACAAATTAAAAAGAAAGATTCGTTAAAGATATGATCGTTTTTGTTTCATTTTGGAGAAAATCACAAAAAAAGACAAAACATAGTTTTCATTTTTGTACTTATTTATTACTTATTTATTCACACTTATTTATTCATGTTGTCACTTGCTTATAGTATTCAATACAGATATAGTATTCAAAATGTTGACTTTTTGCAGCAATGTATACATTGCATCTTGTATGTACAGACGGCTCTTGTTGCAGCCAAACACTGATGTGGTCAACGTAATGACTCGCCGATTTGGCATTCTTTTATCTGGAAATCAGCGTGCACACTTCCACATTTGAAGCATTATCGCTGAAAATAATAATATTCCGTTTTGAAAACAATATTTCGAAAATTAAGTTAAATTAATAATTTGTCTTTTTTTTACTATTTTCTCCAAAACGAATTTTGTCAAAAATGAGCATATCTCTAAAGAACTTTTTTTCTTAGTTTATTGATTTTCTGCACGCTCCTGAAGTTTGATCATTTAAATTCGGGACACTCAATATATTTATTCTTTTCTTCAATATATTAATATATCTACACTATTTTATTTTGAAAGTATAATATAATGTAGCAAACAAAACTTGACTTCATTATTGCTT
>NW_017259213.1:94918-99022 GCF_001594045.1 Atta colombica | reverse complement strand
AAAACATTGAATTTTTAAAAAATTAATCATAATAAATGATTTATTAAGATATATGATACACAATAAGAATATTAAATGATATAACGATCAAAGCTGGATCTTTAATGCTTAAATAATTCAATATTATACTATATGTATATGTACATGCATATACCTTGGCTGTGTTCCAAAATTCACTGCCAACGTTGAAAATTTACAGTTTACAGTATACTATACATTTTCAGCACTGGCAGTGACTTTTGGAACATAATCCATTATTCAAACTGCGCTTAAAAATTAATTATATTATTATACATATATCTATTGATATTTTGCTACTGACAATTTTATTATTATACAATTTTATTATTATAATTATTGTCCTAAATTCGTTTTCCTTAATTAGTAAATAGCTAAACGTTTTTATTTTAAGCCATGTTAAATGTGTTCTCTTAGTGGAAGTTGCTCAAGATGGACACTGCAAATGTTGCATTGGTCTCTTCATACTGCGCTCGGTTATATCCTGATGTTGGCTGTTATGACATATAATGCATATATCACTATCGCCCTTGTAATCGGAGCGTGCATTGGATATGGCATATTTGGTCCTACACTTATACAATTAAACATGCAATATTTTCATCGTAAACAAGCAGTTGTGGAATGTGATAAGAATTGCGAAGGTAATGCAACTTCATGTTAACGTAAGGCTGTAAGAAAGTGATTATTTTACCTTATTTTTATAATCGCTCTTAGATATTGTCGCGAATCTACAGAGACGCGAATCTGCTGTCTCTATCATTGCAGAACAATTAGTTACAGAAGCAAATATCGAGATTCACTTACAGAGAGATGCGTGAGTGTTGACATCAAACAATGCAATAGTCTGATATTATCTAGAAAAGTCTAATATTATTTAGGATTGTTATTGTTGTCATATATTATATGTATACATAGCATATTTTTATACAGATATTTTATTACAAATCATAAAGTAAAAAATACACGATATGAATAAATTTAACATAATATTTATTTACAACTAAATTAATTGTTGTAGATTTCCTTGTTAGATTTCTATATACCAGATACAAAAACATGTTTTGTTATATAAATTATACACATGTATTACAGATATACAAATATATGTTATATTAGCCATTAACATTTTTTATAATTAAAAAATTAATATTTTCTTATAAAAAATGTTTTAAATGTACATAATTATGAAAATATGTGCTAATATAAAATATGAAAATAGCTACATTTATCAAAAATATATAACTGATATCTGACAATAATGATTCCTTTTTCATGTTATTTTAAAAAAATATTGTATAAATAATAAAAATCAACGATAATTTTAGTTCAAGATCTTAATTATCATTTTGTCAGTTATTTTGTTATAATATAAACATTTAAATGTGGAGATCTTCAAAGAATGGATTTATATTATCCATTGCATCACCAATAACATAATCCAAGACGTTGTCCGTATCTATGCCATGAAATAAAAGTCCGTAACATTGACTGTCGACGTTATTGAAGTGCTCATATCCATATATTTGTTCGTTGCATAGCCAGCAAAATAAAGATTGGCAATGTCTACACGTCATTTTATTGCAACCTTCGGTTTTGCTAATGAAAGAACGGCATTTCGGGCAACTTTTCGCATTATCCTAAACAAAGTTACGTGCACAATCATTAGGAATAATACTCTATTGTAGTCTTATTATATGTCTATTCTTTAATTTTTTATATAATTGAATCTTTTATACTTTGTTATACATACTTGTAGATATTCAGTCGTAAGATATTTTTCAATTAATTGCATTTGACGCTTGCCATATGTCTTCTCTAACATCTGTTTCTTCTTATTACTGCTATTTCTGTACTCATCAATGAGTTTTATAGTATCGGTCGATGTCATTTCACAGGGTGCTTGTCCATGGTACATCTATTTGAATAACAATTTATATATAGAATATGTCGATATGTAGCTTTAGTTTAAATCAATCGTTTAATACCAACTAGTAACTTTCTATTATCTCATCTAATTTCAGCATTTAAAAATAGTGTACTAAGATAATACAATATCAAGATAATTAATTAAATATACGTATCATATATATGTTTATTTTTACATGCATAGACAAAATTAAAATAATTTAATAGAATAGAAAGTTATTAGTTAGTATATTAAGTGCACGATGTAATAACAAGTCATAGACATCCGCTTAAATGTTGAGACATGTCTTACCTTACGGCAATAGATGCAAAAACAGAATTTGCAAATAGGACAGATCGGTGCGGTATCGTCCGGGTTTCTAATAACCGGATATTGACAAGAAATTTGTGGACAGTACACTACATCGTCCATGGTGTCTAACGTTACTCGTAACATGATTTCTTCGTATTGGAAAAACAAGTCCGGACAGAGAGTTTTAACGTTGTTATCGCTTATTTGCCGCTTGCAGTCTATCGTCGGACACAATATCTCATTAATATACTCGACAATCCTGATACGTACGTGCTTCTCCATGCAACTTTTGCAATAGACATGCCCACAGTTTTCTAATTCTATACAATTTAGTCCTGCACATTCCTCGAAGCATATGTAGCAAGTATAAAAGTTCTTGACGAATTGTGCTTTATGTTGCTTCTTGTCATAAGATATTAATAATCTTTTGATATCTAATAATAATGCACCATTCTGAGCCCTGGGATCGGATAACTGGATTAGGCGTAATGTGATATTATCTCGTGACGTGTGAATTAAATGTAAGAAGGAAATATCTAACGATTCTGATATATTTAGAAAACTGAAAAGATCGTTTTGTAGGAAATTTATCCACAGGAAGATGATCTCGTTGCCCTGGTTTTCTTCCCATATTTCATCTAATTTCTGACAAAGTAAAGATATTTCCCAAGGTGACAACCAAATAATGGAAAGGCAAAATTCTGGTGATGTTTTAGATGGATATGTGTTAGGGAGATAAATATACATTCTGATTGGCGGTAGATGTTCTACAGAGATACTATCGTTGAGAACCATATCAGAAGGACCACTACTAAATTTTATTTCTAGTTTTTTAAGAAATATTGGATGTATGGTGACTGAACATCTTGTACCCTCCTTGAGTTTCACATGGAAAAATTCTGTTTCGTCATAAATACTAGAAATTACAGCCACTTCATCCTCTTGTCGTTGAAGATCGATAGCACAAGACATCTTGATAAATGTCAGATTACTAAAATTCGAATTATTATTATAACTAATTATTATTAATAATGATTAATTTATTTTCAAAGAGCATTTATGTATACACAAAAAAATATAACAAACCTGTTAAAGACTGGTTATAGAAATTGTAGGTATATTTTGTTTCCACTACATCTACAATACAAAAAGACAGATGTAAAATAATGTGCCAAATATATCTATAAATACAAGCGTAAAATTTATAAATGAGAGAAATTAACTAACAGATTATATAATAAAAATTATGTTCTGATATAAAATATATGTATACATATATATACAATAAAAATATAAGAGCGAAAAATAGAACTGACGCTTTTTCTGAGAGTTTTGTCTCATTTTTTAGTATGTTGATGATGTGAAGGGACATATAATAAGACTGACAATTTCCTCTGAACTAACTGTCTTTGCGTTTATCATTTAACTTGATAATTATAATGAGAATACATTTGGACATCACAATTTCTTATGATTACATCACAAGACACGGCTATAATTCGTCGCACAATTCGATTTTTAAAATTCAGTTTTTAATTGTATGTATTTATCAATTTTTAATTGTATCGATTGTTATTGCGATATTGAGAAAAATTCGCAGAATTGAAACGTCTATTGTTACATTATATATACTAATTGAATAAATTTTTTATACGCGAACATTCAGTGTTCGGCTCTCATAAGCATTATAATTCTTTGATATACGTATATACATTTATAAATGACGTATCACTGATTTTGCGTAACAATAAAGGACTTTTGAAATTATTTCGAAATGACAATACTTAATATTAAAGTAAAACTATAATAATTTTTGGTGAAGCCCAAATGATAGAACGGCTATTTTACCGATAAAATGCAAAACA
>NW_017259213.1:87986-94818 GCF_001594045.1 Atta colombica | reverse complement strand
TATATATATATATAAATTTTCGTAGAACGATAGCGTTTAATAGTTTTTTCCTTTGGCTGCACTCAGACAATGTAACGTGCTTCTATGGCTGGTGGTAGACGAACTCATTCGGTTTCAGTGATTACGGTGTAGAGCCAGTATGGCTCTATTATAACATTAAGACCTGTAACTCACGATTGAAGAGTTAATCGTGAATTGTGGAATTGGGCTTTAAAATTTGAAAATGTAAGTTAATCAGAAATAGAATTTTTAGCACAATAACGAAGTAGTATATACCATGGTGTGTATTATTCCAGCGCAGTACAGCTTACATATAACTGGGATGCTATTCTTTATACATCTACCGATAGTTGTCGTTATGTATATTGTGCAATTTTTTTACTATACATATCTGCGGACACACCTCTGCATGATGCAAGGCTACACCCAGTGCATCCCAAAGGAAAACGCAAAACGCTATTAGGGTCGGGAACGGCGCATTTATACATAATTCAGTTGCACACACCACTCACATCGGTCTGTTTTTATTGTTAATAATTTTTCACTGCTTCATTAATGAGATTACATTATATTATTATATTATATTATATTATTTTAAATTAGCAAATTTGATGTGAGCAGTTGATATACACCATTTCGATCATGCCCGTTTCCGACCAATGTAAATTAACTTTAATCTTAGTTCAACTTACTCTTCATTTTTTTATAATTCTTAGAACTAAAAAAAGATAAAGAGTTTTTTGAACCGAGATTAAAATTAAATCACATTGGTAGAAACGGACATAATCTATCCTTGATATGCAATTCCAATGGACTAAGCATCGATAAAGTTAATCGGAGTTGGTCGAAGTGGTCCTAATAGTCCTAGCATGTACCTGTACTTGATATAGATAACTAATAATTTTTTATTGAATTATCTTAATTTTGGCAATACGTGTAAACACATATATACATGATGTATGTATTTAATTAATCATTTAATTAATCATTTTGATGCATATTATACCAATTTAATACATTATTCTTTAAATACATTGCAGAAATTAAAATATTTAATAGAAAGTTACTAGTTAACACGCATATCAAATGCTCGTGTAAAAGGATTAAATATTTTATTCCAAATATTTTTTTATTTCAAGATTTCAATGTTATTTTTTTATGTAATCTACTAGTTTGCAACTTCCAATTTCGTAAGTACAAATTACAGAATTTTCAAGCAAATGTTGTTATGACTTGATGTCATTTTGGACTGAGAAATGATAAAAAAATTACAATTCCAAAAATTTTTGTCATTCTCGGTATAAATTCCAAGCTGCAATAGACGTATTAATGCGTATATTTTAATTCTGGAGGATTTCCAAATCTATAAAAATAATATATGCGATATCGTTCTATGAAAATCATTGCGTTTAATCGGTAAAATAAACTTTAGGATTCCCTTAAATCTTTTTCGGTTTGCAATATATTCTTTTTCATTGCTTAGAAGTTTTTTATTAATAAAAATACATTTACTTTTAATATCATTATATTTCTTAATGTCTGACGCTACGACTAAATTTTTTTACAATATTTTTATGATAGTTAAATAATCAAATTGGATGAATATACCATACTGCAATGTATTGTTTTCGTAATGGCGTAAAGGACTAAGACCATTGTACCAACAATATGGTGTTATGGCCGCAGTACAGACTCTTGCATAATGCATAAAGAATCAATCAATCGAAATTCTTCTTTTCTATTGATTGAGAAGAAAGGAAAAATTCTAATTAGTTGATTCGCTTAACACTATCGCGAAAGTCTGTGCTTTACTTTGATTTTAAACAAGGCTTAAAATTCTATCTTTTTTTCTTTCTCGGCTTTAAAGAGAAAAAGTGAGTTTTAAGCTTCCCCCCTCCCTTTAAAGTCAAAGTAACACACAATCAAGATTAAATATAAGTAAAATAAGAAGAGTATTTAAGCTGACAGGAATCATGATGGAAATCTTATCAAAGATGAATTTTTTTCGTTCTAAATTACGACTATAATATTGAAAAAATCGCAATAGCGATATTTGTAATTAAGAAAGTTACATATAGATCATTTTTTTGAAAAAAAAAAAATAAATAAATAAAAATTCGTTTTAATATCGAGTTTAATATTTCACTTGTATTGAAGTGCAGTTGAGATACAGATAATTTTATTTATTATGTTTTAAGAACTAAATTACATCTCTGTACGCAGTTTCATGAAAAAAGAAGTCAAAAAAATTTCATAACAAAATATTGTTTCTATAAGACAAAATATGATACTCCTTGTAATTATATCTATACCATGAGTAAAAATCAGATCGTTTTTTTATTATAATATTTTTAAGAATGAAATTGCAAAATCTGATTCTTTAAAAGGCTTAATTCATAATTTCGTAAAATATAAGTAAATCAAAACAAGTCTTATGACAAAATATTTGTTCTGCAAGGCAATATATATGATAGAATGCAGATATGTTCTTGACGGAAAGTTTTTAAAACTGTATAGATTAAGACAATATCTTAGAAATTCTAATAGCAAATTCGGACCATTAGCTCACTAGTGCGAACTTGTTCAGTGCCACTTATTTGGCTTTTGTGCACTGTTTCAGTGCATTAAGATTGTTATATACAAAAAATTAAGAATTTCTAAGATCTTGTCTCAATTTATAGTTTAAAAAAAATTTCATTTTAAATATGAAATTCCACGGTCTGAATGTTAAGATATTGAACAATTATATATATTCATATAAATGAATTAATTTCAGAAATGATAATTGCGTGCCAATATAGTTGTTGGACTTTCAACGCAATCAATTTGAAATATTAATAATCCCCCCAAATTTCTCAAATTAATCTTAAAAAACTGTAAGTGTATTAGTAGTAATTTTTTAAGATTAATTTGGGAAATTATCATTTCTGAAATTAATTCATTTATATGAATATATATGAACAGTACATCTTAACATTCAGACCGTAGTGGCACTTCGTACTTAAAGTATATTTGTAACATAAACGGTCTTGTTTTTCCAATTTTATTGTTAAAAAATTTTTTTTTCCGTTAGGGAAATATCCCGCTAATGAAATTTAAATGAGTTTCTCGTTGTTCCTGCCGACTTTTAAAGTTTAAAATTGTCTGCAGTACATTGCTAGCAGTAATGAAGAATAAAAGATCTGAGCACAAAAACAGAGAAATGATTGTAACTAAACCATTCGTAGAACGTAAGTCATAGTCCTACTAGGTAGGTTAACATTTACAATGTTTTGATAACTTTGACTGTGTGTTCGAAAAGTATCAGCGCTATTGCATCATTCTATCCTAAATGTTTTACATCTAATGAATGATGAAAGGTACATTCCGTTTTCACGCTGTAAGCATCAACATATTCTTGAGCGCTCAGTGAGCGGTCATAATACTGAATGCACCCATTAATTTGTTTTCTTGCTTAATATTTAATTTTAATATTTGATTTTAATGTTTAATACTTGTAATACTGAATACACTTAATGATATTTATAAGCGTAAAAAAATGCACCTAAAGCAAAGAGTAAAGAGAAAAGAAGGAAATGTATCAATAGTGGGGGGTAGCTAAATCCGCGGACGATGTACATGGTAACCATCTTAAGTGTTTACGCTAGTATATATAGTCACTTCCGTCCGCTTACTTAGAACTAAACATTCCTTACTGTTTCTCTTTACTCTTTGACCTAAAGCTGGAACGACAATAACACACCTCTTCCCCTCGAATGTAGCCTATACATATGGTGACTATATTTTTTTAAAGAAAATAGAGGAAAGGAAAATCTGAAAATTTTAGGGCTTTGTTTCTACATATTTTTAAACTAATTTGTGACTGATAAGAATCTGTGCATTATAAAATTTTATGGCACAGTATAATCAAATTGAGATAATGCGCAGTTTTCTGAAAGTTTGAAACTTGTTCGATTGTATTGGAACAAATCCTTGATCTGAAGTAATAAAAGATTCGAAATAATAAAAAAATAAAAACAATTCTAGTTTGAATAGATTTAAAAAATATAAGAAATAATTTAAAATATATAATTAATAAAAACAAATTATATTTATATGCATGAAACTGTAAAGTATTTTCCGTAAAAATTTGCTCATTAATATAATATTATAGATATTGGAACGTTAGCTCGAAAAGAATTTCCCGTAATGTCAAAATAAAGAACAGTAAAGAACAAAATTGAGTTTTGAAAGAACAAATAAATCTAAAGGACAGCTATCTAAAATAAAGGACTGTCCTTTACAATAAAGGACTGTCCTTTACAATAAAGGACAGTCCTTTACAATAAAGGACATAAGGTCATCGTACCTATATATAGAGCTGAGCCTCTATTCTTGAAAAGAAACATATGAAAAAATAATATGTTCCTTTTCACTAATAGAAGCTCTGCACAGATTTCAAGTTGTAATTGAAATAGAACTTGTATTTTATATTTCAACGGAACACATAAAAATATTTGGTATTTTGTATTTCAAATACAATTTCTATTTTTGTATTTGAAATACTAAAATAATTTTTAATAAAAATCCTTGACAGCGATACTAGTAATTTAAATTTTTGCTTTTATGACAATTGACGGCATTAACTTTATTTTCAAGTTTCAAACAGTGTCAAGCGTTAACATAGTCAGTTGTTAGGATTATCAAATCTTATGATCTCGCAGAGATCATAAGAAGAAAATAAGTTTCTCATGCAGTTTTTATGCAATTGATAATATAAGACAATAGGACTTTTAAAGAGTGCAAGAGAATGAGAACTTCTCTCTCTCTCTCTCTCTCTCTCTCTCTCTCTCTCTCTCTCTCTGTCATTCTTTCTCTCTAAAAATTCGAAAAATGGAGAAGAGTCTATTCGTAATTAAAACATCGAATTAAAAAGTATTTTGTATTTTTAACAATAAGAAGTATTTTGTATTTCAAATAAAAAAATTTAGAAATATTTTATATTTTGTATTTCAAATCAAAAGATTGAAAGTATTTTGTATTTTGCAATTCAAATACTAAAATTTTTGTATTTTAAATACTTTGATGTATTTTGGCCAGCTCTGATTAAAAAATCGAATTTGAAAGTATTTTGTATTTAAAATCAAAAGATTAAAAATATTTTATATTTTGTAATTTAAATACTAGAGTTGATAGTATTTTGTTTCCAAATACTGTAATGATACAGTTTGCCCAGCTATACATACATATATATATATCGATATGATTACACTAAACATTGCTGGCTCATTCTACGAGTTACAACTATCTTTGTATTCACAAGTCCTAAGAATTGTTATCTGTTTCATATTTACAAGGGATCAGAAAATAGATAAATTACTTTGTGACACGACACGATAAATAAACGTCAACCTATTCACACACATATACTTCATGCTTGAAAAAATCGATGCTTGTTTATAGCGCCACAAAATCGCTTGTCTATTTGAGCATATTAATAATTAATAATTCGTGTATGCACGATAAAATTAAAAAACAATTACAATAATGATACATGCAAAATTATATCAATATCGAAAATAAAAGATGATATTTGAGAATATTTTTCTTTTACTGTGCGATATCATTGTATGTCTATATTACCTATAAAATACTATACTATTAATTGTTTAAAAGTTCATAGGAATTTAAAAAAATGATGTTGCAACTCGCAAAAACATATGTCGCGTTTTATATCAAATTATAAATAATATCTTGCATATTCTAAAAGATGATGCTTTAATGTACATGCAATGTTTGCTCGAATTTGTTAAGTATTTCTAATTTCATGCAATTTTGAAAATGACTAATGACAAAGCATTTGCGGCATCTTATATTAATGTATTATACTTATTTATTAATTAAAAATATATTTTAAAAATATATTTTTATAAATAAATGATAATTTGCAGAAAATGAACAAAAATAAAATAATACGATCAGTCTTAAATTTCGCAGTTGAAAGATAAGATAGTGTTGAAAATAGCATTATCAGCACCACTGTCTCGAACCTCGTGTTCAAAATTAGACGGAGAAAAAAACAAATTACATTAATAAATCATATTTGAACAATTCGACTAATTGACCAGTACGATTGATAAATCCTTTTTCTGTACAAGATTTTTAGTCTCGTAAACACAAAGCTTTACGTCTGTGTCAGATTGGAATCAGACTACGTATTGAAGAATGAGATTGAAAATTGAAAGATTGAAATTTGACCAATCTTGAATAAAAAGAGTCTAAACTTCTTGTCCTCATTGGTAAAATTTCAATCTTTAATCTTTAATTTCAATCTTCAATGCATAATCTCACACTATGCATTATATTGGAGATTGAAGATTGTGAATTGAAAAAAATTCAGCCAATCAGAAATAAAATCGATTAAAATTAAAATGATCTGAATGGTCGAATTTTAATCTTTAATTCGTAATCTTCAATGCGTAATGTGATACGAACTTTAGACTGCATTCGATGAACGCGCTATCAACATCTTTATTATTTATCAAATGAAATAAGGGTCCGTTTCATTATGATGCACATTTTATTTTTGTTCACCGAATATTAAAGAATAAAATAATTAATACATCATGCGTATCATGCGTGAAATGGAATGTACTCAAGAATGTAATTTTTAATAGATTCAAATTCGGTTATATCTTCAACACGAGAACTTTGAAAATTTTAATAAAGATATGAAATAATTTGGAAGGAAGTGCAATTTAAATAGTGTTTAAAAACACTATTTAAACAACGCATTAATGTAAATATTATTTAAAGAAACATATATAAAGAAGTTATTTTTAAGCAAGAGAGG
>NW_017259213.1:82549-87886 GCF_001594045.1 Atta colombica | reverse complement strand
GTTAAATATGAAAGAAATTTTTAGAAAATTTATGGAGAATCATGTTAACAACATGTAATTGTAAAAATAATAAATATAATATAAATATAATATAAAGATATCTTTGTAAGATTCTGACGGTTGATGTTTATTTTCAGCATCAAAATAAGTCATAACTGATATTTGTCAGTTTTGATTACATGTCTACTTTGATGCTAAAAATAAGTATCGAGTATCAGCATTGTACCTTAATGCAATACATTGGGTGCTTTTCGGTTGGGTGCTTTCGGACACAAGCGTCGTTCTATCCTTGTTGACATTCAGAAGATTTGTTTGCGTCGCATGCTCCAACATGCCCCTACCGCATTCTTACTCTATGAAGCGTTGGAATGAGTAAGAGCTGTAGTAGGAGCATATTACATGTTGGAACACGCGAACAAACTTAAAGATAGAACGATTGTGTCAACTTGTGTTATCAAATGAAAAGCACGCTTATAATAGTAACATTAATTTAATATTAATTACAATTGTCTTTTCTTTATGTTTAACAACTTTTTGTTTATCGTTAATATAACGTTTGTTGCAATTAATTACATATTTAGTAATATCGCAAAATAATCTCTTTATTTTGTGAATCATATCATGTGCTAAAGAAGATAATGCACAATTAATTGAAAGTATGTTTCAGTTCACGTATAATGCACGTGATATATCACTTTAGTCCTTGTTATTCGAAAAAAAGCTCAAATATTGTGTCATCCCATGACTTTCTCTTGACTTGAGAGAAAAAAATTTGTTATGAACGCTAATCTTATTAGCGTTCATAGTCATATAACGGAAATCCATATAACGGATTCCATTTGCAAATATAGGGATTGCAAATTACTTGCAGGTGTAACAAATATTCTTTTTTGTATTCACTACAAAAATTATTTGCAACAAGTACTAAATATTTATCAAATATGCAAATTTGTTTGCTATAACAACAAACAAATTTGACAATTAAATTTTGCAATTCTTTTGCGTACATAGCAAAATCATTTTTCTCTGTGTGGCGTGTACTTTCGCACTTATATGTGAAACAAATTTATTAATATTAATTTCAATTAACACACTAGAAGGACCGGATAAAGGAGCTAAATTGGTTCCATCAGTCTTTCTAGATAAAAAATAAAGAATTAAATAAAAATTCAACTATTTTATATAATTGAAAATTTTTTTTATTAAAATTAAGAAAAGTTATAAAAGGATATGACGTGGAAGTAAAATTGAAAAAAGTTATATTAGTTTGAATTTCGCGAGGAACAAATTGGCTACCTCGATCCTTCTAGTGTTGAATCTATTATTAAGTTGCTTTTTTTATTATAACATTATAATTTAATTACATTTAAAGATTATTTATATTAATTATATTATAATTAAATATTATATTTAAATATTATATTATGATATTATATTTAAAGTATATTTAAGTATATTTAAAAGTATATTTAAAAAAGTTATTTGAGATTAATAATGTAAACAAATAAGTTTTGTGTAAATCTTCGATTTTTATTCGCGCGATCATTGAAAAGTTTATATCTTATTCTGCATACTTCACTTTTCAAACTTCGTGCCGATAGCAATGTTTACTTGTATATTTACACAATATATTACTAATATCGATTTTTATATAAATTAACTTTAATCTCGATTCAAATTATTTTTCATCTTTTTCTAAACTCTAGAACTAAAAAAAAACAAATAGTAATATAAAAGTTAAACTGAAATTAAAATTAATCTACGTTGATAGAAATGAACATAGATAATTCTAAGAACTGGAAAAAGACAGTAAATTAAATCAAGATTAAAGTTAATCTACATTAATGGAAATAGGCAGAAACACATGTTAACATGTTCAACTCACCGAAGAAAGAAGCTCACTCAGGATATTCAGTACTGGCATTCCGAATTTCCCAGAACTTTCTGAGATACAACTGCTGATTGCTGACCTGAGACAGTGTGAATAAGATAGTGTGGAATTCGAATTCTTTTTCAATAAGAATTTATCTACATAATAGGAAAACTTGTGCGCATGTGTAAAGTAACGTAGCAACTTGATTCATTGACGGAGCAGATCGGCTGGGTGTCTATAGGGGCTCTTGTCCTCCTATACAGTCGTGGACAGAATTGCACGTTTTTTTTTTCAGCGAATCGATTTTTCCACACCTTTGTTTTCAATGAATTTCGGAATGTAGTCTAGATTCAAGTATCGGAATGCAGTCTTATGGATTCAAAAATAAAAAGCAATCGGTGAGTAAGCATATTTCGAGACTCATTGAAAAGACGTGTTATAACCGTTTTGTGTTCTATCCACGATTGGACTGTACTACTGATGGGGATATATGCCAGCACTAGCACAAGAGGAGCAATGTCCAACCCCCAGTCCCCCACCACGAGATAGAACTTCACCAGCGCTACTATGTATGGACAGTTCAAATCATAGTATAAGAATAGGAGTTATTAATTCGTTGATTAATCAATCGCATTACGTGTAAATATAGTTTTTTATAAGATAAAGTTGCACATGTTTAATATAAGGTAAAGTCCTATTGTTTTCCATTTACACATAAGTAAAACTGAGAAGCTGCGCACAATGAAAGAAATAGGAAACAGGGAACAGAGAAAAAGAATTTCAATCTATCAGAAATCATGTATTGTGGAATACACAGAATACATTTCTAATTCACAACTCTTGAGTTTGAAGTGAGCCGAGTATTTCCACAGATGTCTATATTAGTACTAGATTGCTAACTTCTTAGTCGATTAGGGGCCGATTGTTCCACTTTTTGGTAAATTTTACCAACTGTGAGGTAAATTTAGTAATTCACGCATGTGATTGGATAATCTTGCTACTTACTCAACAGATAAAATTTATCAAAAATTGGAACAACAGGTTTTTAATCGGCGTTTAACTGATTAATCGCAATTTGCTATTTAATAGAATTTATTGGTCAATTCTAGGACTCTATAAAAGGTATTTATTTTTAATTATAAAAGAGAGAAAGATATTTCATTGAACAGTAACAACAGACTAAATTAGAACAACCAATCAAATGCTTGCTCCGAAATTAATAGACGCATTCAAGTTGGGCAAAGTTGCTAGTCTGCTTGTCGAGCGATTGGCAACGTTCAGTGAACTCAACAGTTGAGCGTTTCACTATTATTGGTGTATTTTTTTACATCACTCAATTAGCATTTTAAATCTGGAAGAATACATCAATAGCAGCGAGCGCTTACTTAACTGTTGAATCCGCTATTGAATGCAGCCATTAGATGCGTAACGAAGTCAGAAGCATAATCGCTCACTAAGCGCTCAGTGAGCTCTGGTCTATATTTTTAAATCTAATGGAATATGCCAATCAAATTCAAGAGCTCAGTGAACGGTCGTGCTTCTAGATGCACTCATTGCATTCAGCAGAAAAAGTTGCTTTGCAATTATTATAAAATTCTTCAATACGATTGGTTCTTGCTTTTGATTTCTTAAGGTATCTTTTTATGTCGACACTCAACGCTCATTTTCGCCAAAATAAGTCATGTGATAAGGTAAATTTTCGCGGATCACTTAAACCGGCTATTTCAGCGATAAAAAGGATCATGTGATCAAAATTGACGAATGTCAAGCGTTAATTTTGATCATGTTATTTATTTTGAAAATGAACATCGATACTAAGCGCTCATTTTTAACGTCAAACAAATTATGTGATAAAAATTAACGCTTGATATTCATCAATTATTATGTGATCTATTTTGATATTAAAAATGATTGAATGTCAATAAGAAAGGCACTTTAACCAACTCTTTGATCGACGATTAGTCCATAGAAATTGACTAATCATATTTAACAGTTATGATTGGCCAATTCCAATAGATTAACCGTCGATTAGTTAATCAGAGTTGACGTAATGGCCTATAATGGTGCAGTCACAATAGGAGGAATAAGGAATTAGAAATAAGAAATAACGATTCCAACCTATCAGAAACTGTGTATTTCAATGTATCTAATTTCTAATAGGTTGAAATCTTTATTTCTTATTCGTTTTATTGTGCTGTATCTTAAAAGCCGCAGCACAGACACAGTTTTGCATAATGCATAAGGAAATGAATCAATTAAAATCCTTTATTTCTTTCCTTTTCATGAAATAAAGAACTCTGATTGGTTGATTAGCTGCGTTTGGTAATGCAAATCTGAAGCGTCGGAATGCTCTTATATTATAGCATATGTCACGTGCACTGTAGAAAAAGAGCACTCCGACGCCTCAGATTTGCATTACCAAACGCAGCTATTTTCTTATAGCCTCATGTTTTATGCATAAGAAATTTAACCAATCTGAATTCTTTATTTTATGGAAAAGAAAGAAACGAAGGACGTTGATTGATACATTTTCTTATGTATTACGTGTTAAACACCAAGGAATAGCAATAGCGATAGGAATAACACGATTTCAACCTATCAGAAAGTGTATATTCCAGTGTATCTAATTTCTGATAGGTTGAAATCGTGTTATTCCTATCGCTATTCCTTGGCATTGTGTTTAAGGCTTTATGTATTATGTATTATGCAAGAGTTTGTGCTCCCCTTACAAACGTATGCCGTCATGTGTCGTGTCATCGCTTGTGGCGGGAAAATGCATGTTACTGCGCATATCATGCACTTGTGTTGAACACGTGACCGAATGATTAAAATTGATGATTTATCTGAAAAAAATTATATTATTTTAAATCGCGTTTCAGTATAATCCAAAATTCTGCATTTTAACTTTCGACGAATCTTGCAATGTAATGTTCGAATAGAAATACGAAGAGTTAAACTTCAAGCAACTAAACGCAAGGTTATCCACAAATTTTTACATAATAATGGGAACATTTCACGGAATTATCTGCGAGAAATTCACGGAATTACTTAGAGAATCTTTTCACTGGATTCTGACTTTTTCAATCGATAGACTTAATTTTCGCATCAATATTTTGAGAAAAGAACTTGAAACATCGTTCCAGAAATATTTGGTTGTAGTTCAACTTCCTTCCCAGCAATGTGCCTTTAGTTATTTCATGTCATGTGCATGACTCGAATTTTGATAAAACGATTAAAAAAACTCGCATCTTATCGTTTCTTATATGATTACACAACTACATCTCGATGTTTACTTTGCTGAGGAGAATGACGCACAATACATTTCTGAGTCGTTCTGCCCATATTAATGGATCCTCTTACGAGGTAAATACATTTGGTAATCGCCTTTTTTCTTGTCTCATAATTTTCTATTGCCTTTTAATTTATTGCATTTATTAAAAAATCGAAAATTTTTGTTATAATTA
>NW_017259213.1:80455-82449 GCF_001594045.1 Atta colombica | reverse complement strand
TATATATATATAATTACATTATTTAATTTTATTATAATTACTTTCTAACATTTAATTTGATTATTTTTTTTTAATTTTTATTTACGTCACTTTTTAAAAATTAATATAACTCGAGCTTATTTGTGTTCTGTATAATTGTAGAGAAGTATTATGATTATTTAGTGACTTGCATTTTTTTCTTCAAAGAAAGAACAGATTAATACATATAAATGAAAAGTTTATTTATAAATAGAATAAGTATATATTATTTTAGGAAGCCATAAAAGCATTAAGTCTTACTTTACAAAGCAATACTACTTATTTACAATCTGTTAAGAATACAAATGATTCTACGAAATTGAAGGAAGTAGAAAAATATTTACTCAGGTAAAGAAGTTATCAGTACTTTAACATTAAAAATTAAAATTAAAATTTAAGTAGATTGTTTTTATTTATACTTCAATGAATATTTACTCCAATAATGAAGTTAAATCTTCATGTTCTTGTTCTTAAGAACTGCTTAAAAAACATACATTAAATGTAAATTTTGAATTAAAGTTTGCTTTTTGATAATTTCATATCTATTAATTTCAAGTCCATTATTACAGATCTGGTATTACTTTCGAGCAATTGAATAGTTTGTCTGTTATCCATGTGGCTGGTACCAAGGGTAAAGGTTCGACATGTGCGTTTACGGAGGCGATTCTGCGACAGCATGGCTTTAGTACAGGCTTCTTCAGCTCGCCGCACTTAGTGTCCGTGCGGGAACGCATTCGGTTAAATGGAGAACCTATCAGTCAAGCACATTTTACTCATTTCTTTTGGAATGTATATCAACGCCTAGAACAAAAACGGGAATATGAGTCTGACATGCCAACGTACTTCAAGTTCCTAACGATTCTCACATTCCATGTGTTCCTGGAAGCAAATGTTGACGTAGCGATCATTGAAGTTGGAATCGGTGGCGAACTGGATTGTACCAATATTCTGCAGAATCCGATTTGTGTGGGTATAACGAGCCTTGGTCTAGAACATACCTCACTATTAGGCAACACTCTAGAAGAGATTGCTTATCAGAAGTCAGGAATCTTCAAACCGCATACGATAGCTTTCACGGTGCCGCAACCAGAATCGGCGATGCACATTCTACAAAAACGAGCCATAGAAAGAAAATGCCGTGATTTGCGAATAGTTTCTACGACCGAAGGTTGTAAATGGAATGATATTTTCTCGTTGGCAGGCATTGATATTAAAAGCGTGCAGCAACAGAATGCTTTGTTATCGATCAGCATAGCACATGAATGGATGAAATCACATTACGATCAATCTATTATAAACAATAAATACACCAATGATTTTTACAATCTCCAAAGCGAAAAGAATGATTTATCACAAATTATTTCTCCAAATAAAGTTGCGACTGCATTGATGAACTGCAAATGGCCAGCTCGCATGCAGATTCTAAGGACCAGTGTAGCAGATTTTTTTCTGGATGGAGCTCATACAATCGAGAGTATCATTAACTGTATATCATGGTTCAAAAGAATCAGTCGGGGAACCTCTAGTAAATTCCTAATATTTAATATCAGCGGTGATCGAAATTCTTTGGAATTATTAAAATTGCTGAAACCTTTGAATTTTGATAGAGTTTATTTTGCTCCAAATTATACTGGAGTAATTAGCGTGGAGGATTTATCAAATTATATGCTACTTGATGAGCAAAGAAGGAAATGTAAAAAACACTGTGCGTTGTGGGGTGATAACTCTGTGTCGAAAAATACCGTTGCCGAAGTGCTCTATGACATTAAGAAACATGTGTCGCAAATGGATAGTCACGATAAAGTAGAGGTACTTGTAACGGGATCATTACATTTGAATGGCGCAGTATTAGCTATTCTGGATCCTAATTTGTCAATGACTAGTGATTTTTAATGTAATATAAAATAATATTGAAATTTGATCTGTTAAAGATATTTACAACCGTGAAGTAATTTTTGTGAGAAATACAAGATCTG
>NW_017259213.1:58169-80355 GCF_001594045.1 Atta colombica | reverse complement strand
ATATATATATAAAATAAAAGGTGTAATGTTAAAATAATAAATAACTTTTTTTTAAAAATCGTAAAATTATATTTAACATAATATGTTTAATAGTACAATAATAATATTAATTACTTATTATGTTAAAACGATACACATTGCATTGTGACGTAATTTCAGAGCATTTCCGTGATTATACAATTGCAATAATTGTTTTTGTACTTCGATGTAGGTCAATCACTTATAGTGCATCCGAGTAGTAAAGTTATGTTTGAGAAAATTCTGTTGAATTTTTCTCGTTGAGCGAATTATACAAATACGATGTTGTGGGTAATTAAATAAGCATTCAAAAAATCTTTGGATGATACTCTAATTCCGACTCTGCCTCGGTATCGGATAGACTAAGTGAAACGCCAGTTCTTCGTCTCAGACGATTATCCTCAGGACTCTAAAATAAATTAAATAAAATTATAATTGTATCATTATGAAGAAATTTAATAAAAATATTTACTATTTTGTAATACGAAAGATAAATATTTTAATCTCTTATTTTACAATATAATATTTATAATATACATGTTCAATCAGAATTTCAGGAATCTTTCATAGAATTGATATTGATACATAGGATGATTTTAGAAATTGAAAAATTGATAGCATATATAATCTTTTCTAACAGAAAATGGGAAAAAAATTAGATGTGTCTTCCTGATTGATTTTTAATCTTGTATGTAACAAATACAGAGATTTGTATTTAACATGAATAATAAAAAATAAGACTTGCCTGATCTAAAATACCGGCAGTGGGTTCAGACGCGTATCCTACTTCCTGTGCATCTTCTTCCAAGTCCGCTTCGTATTCTTCTAGTTCGTCCGAATCTGAATCTATATCGAGATCGATGTATCGACTACCACGCGAAACTTTACACACCATCTGCGCAAGATCGGTGAAAGTGTATGAAGAGAGTGACTGTTGATTAGCCGCTTGATATTTCGCTCGCATAGCTCTCGCATTCTCTCGATCCGCGTTGAATCGAGGGAGAACTCCGGCTTTTGATTGACCCTCGAAATATGTTTTTCCTGAAGAATGTTCCTGATTCATTTCAATCTTATAGATATATTTAAATGTGTATAAACGTTTCATTTCTTATTAATATGAAATTTACGTTATAATATATTCTTTATAACATCTATTATATTGATTTACAATTTTTTACAATAGATTTAACATAATGATACAATTTCTTACCGTGCTGGTATCCCACATCCTTGATCTCGTCAAAATTGGCAAATTGGAGAGTCTTATACTTATCAATTGGTGGTCTAATGTACTCGCAATAATCCGAACTTTTCACCTCTTCTAGTTGGCGAACACAGCTTACATATGCCAATCTAGATTGGATATCTGGTAAATTTGGCACTTTCACGGGTGTGGCAAATGGATTCCACCGCTTCCACAGTAACCACCAACCGGACAACGAATCCCCATAATTCGTCAAGTCTGTGTCGTCTTGTGATCCGACGTCAATGGCCAGAATATGATGTGCTCCTTGCCGTAACATTTCGTCAGCTTAAACGAAAATGTGAAGAATGTATGAATCAAGAATATTAATATCAATTTATTTCTATTTTATAAAAGGTCTAATTTATGAAACAAAATTATTGAATTTTATATATATATATATATATATATATATATATATATATATATATATATATATATATATATATATATATGATTTTCATGTAAAATTGCATATATATTTTCTACATACATAAAATTTATATATTTTTTTCTATAGATTTATATTATGCTATATTTTTCTAAGAAAAAAATACTGACTGTACATGATTGAAAGTATCAAGGACCATTGAGAGCTTATAATCAGGATTAAACATAAATGATAGAAAAGAAACGATAGAAAAGAACGAATACCTGGCACATTATTAACATAACACCCGTCGACCAAAAGATGCCCATCAAGGGGATCGCAAACTGGAGGAAAGACCCCCGCGATAGTCATACTGCCGCGAATATATCTCCATAGTAAACCTGAGCGGACTTAACTATTCAGAATTTGATAATTGCATCTTTTATCAACGGGAGTGAGCTTGATGTTTTTTGTGATTTCATACTTTTATTGTATTTCAGTAACATTTATAAATAAATCTTCAACATCGTGCCAAGATAAATATGAAATAATATAGAATCCAATTAAAATTAGATAACCAATTAATTAAAGTTCAAAGAAGAGTTAATATTTTGTCGTAAAATAAATATACGATCAATATACGATCATTTTCATGATAAATATTGTTTTCACGATAAATTGCCAAATTATATAATTTATACGCATTTGTAAAATTATTAACACAGATTTTGTTATATAAGATAAAAAGTGTAAATTTCTAGTGGTGTCTCCTAAATAAATTTCATATTATCTTGACATCAATAATTGGTGTTTTGCTTTAAGTTCTGCACTGACCATGAAAGAAAGATTACCGTTCATCAGTGCGATTAGAATTACCTGGAAGGTTATTGACGTACCCGCCGTCGAGCAGGAGATGGCCATCAACAGGATCACACATGGGTGGCATATAACCAGACAATGACATCGAGGCCCGAATGTACCGCCACAGCGATCCTAAAGAATCATTTTCTTTAATATCCTACATTTACCGGTTTACATTATCCGAGATACTTCCTGTATTCTTAGTACTAACTGTAATTAATTAAATTTTCTTTCTGTATATGAATTTACGTATATATAATAAGAAATATCATATTAATCATATTAATCAAAATTGATTGAAACTGCAACAATATATTGATGATTAGAGTTCGACCGAAACTTTTACTGAAATTGAAAATTCATTACGTGTCACTTTTGACTAAAACCTATAGCTCTTCTTCATAAATATTAATTTTAATATGTATAATTATTGTTTCAATAATTAAATTATGATATTTATGAAGAAGTACTTATATTCTTTGGCTAAAATTGATACAACCGAAATTTTGATTTTCGATTTCAACCAGAATTTAATTATTGTTACAATAAATTATGATATTTATGAATAAAAAAATATATGATATAATGAACATGTCTATACAAATGGCCTTTATAGGATTCCTATTTTTTAATTTTGATTTCGATTTCGGTGGAAATTGGCACATCGAATGTTTCGGTTTAGTTTCGGCAAAAATTTTGATCGAACTTTATTGATATAAAACAATGTTAATAATAATAATATTACAGAATCTTTAGATTCTTCGGTTTTCACATTCAGTTTATTCATATTGAATATTTAATCTTTTTTCTATTTAAGAACAATTAGTGGCATATTGTACTTTATTTTTATTTACAAATTTTTAAATAGTAATTTTTGGAGCTCTCAATAATTGAGAGCAATATTTTTCCCATATTGTAATTTTAATATTAAAAGCATACAGGAAGTATATGCACATTAATTTACGATTTTTATATATTTGAGTGAAAATAAAAATATGTCTCATTCGGGTTTTTCTTTAAAAATGGCATTAAACGGAGAGTACGTCAACAATAGTTATCCGGAAAGCTCACTCCCGCTCGTTAAAAGCTTCTACTATCATGCTAATGTGCACATCTAAAAACAAGTTTACATGCCATGACAAAGCTATGTGAATCAAGAAAGAATGATGTTCATATGTTTCTATTTTTCATACATCCAAAGTCGATTGCCGAAATAATTTTAGATATTCTATAGAATGAAACACATCTCTTACGTATTTGTTTTTTGATTCACTCTTATAGATATATTATTATTATTTTTTAATAACATGTCAAAGCTTCTAGTTATATTGGCTGCATTATCCACTTGCAGAATCTTTGAGACGTCAAAAAAGTTTACTATAACAATTTTTATTTCTTATACAATTTTATATTTAAAAATCATATATGAAAAATCATAAATGAAAAAAATACCAATGAATCAAACACCAATGAACGAATGTATGAAAATTAAATCAAATTAGAAGCTTTAACTGTTAATATTTAGAAGAAAATTTAAGGCACTAGATTTGTACAGACCGTGTCTATGCGTGCGCATACAGGAGTCCGTGATGTCTGTGGTTATAGTGAAATATGGGAGCCACAAGTCCTCTATATACGTGTCGCCGAAAGTCTGCTGTATCGTTTTGTTAAAATCTTTACCAGAGAACATCGATGTCATCGGATAAGTCAAATCCATAATCTGCCGCCACCATTGAGTCATTGTCTATCGGAAAATAAATGTAGTATTTTTGTATACAAACATTTTTCGATTCATATTCAATAAGGCTCTCGTAAGGCTCTCTAAGTTATTAAAGTAAAGAAGAAATAAATCTATATATTTGAGTATGCAGATAGTTGAAAAAAAAAAAAAAAAATTATAATTTGAATACATTTACACAGATTTATATTATACTCTAGAAATCTAATAATAATAAAAGAATTCAGAGTACGACAATAGGAATCGAGAAATCTATTTTATCTTACCTTGGACCACTCTCTAGCTTTTTGTGTAGTAGTAGTGATGTTCTTTTCCATACACCACAGAGCACCCATGAAGGCACCGATGCTGACACCACCAACCATATCTATAGGTATACCTGCTTCAATGATAGCTTTCAGCATGCCCACGTGAGCAGCGCCTCTTGCACCACCTCCACCTAAAACAAGACCAACCGAGGTGCCAGTCAGCCACCGCGCTAGTCTACTGAAGTCGCTGTGTACGTTTGGCTCAGACATGAGCACTTTGGAATATAATTCGTTCTGCAATGTAATGAATCTTGGATTAGAATATTTATTTTTTTCTTTCGTTAATAAATAAATTTTTTAATTAATAAATAAATTTTATAAATTAATTTTTTTACTAATAGCATAAATAAAATAAAACAGATTGTAGGAGATTCGTAGAGAACAGACTAGATTTCCTATTTCGAGAACTATTACTTACAATTCTATACTGCGATCTTCTGGTGAACATCCGTTTTGGACACTGGATGTGATGATGGCTGGATACCCATGATCTCATGTTCAACCATTGAACAGTGTTCGTGGGTCGTTGACCGTTCTGTTCCTTATGTAATAGTACTAGTTCCTTCTGCGTTCGCATTACCAGCCGTTCTATCTCACGTTCCGTCCGACCAATCGATGGCGCTCGATCGCCAAGACCCACGATAAGAATACAATCAGCTTGTCTCACGCATCGTTGAGTCCATAAAGTATAACTTGAATCACATTGATATAAAGATATTCTATGTTGATCTTCCTGCTGTGCAAGCCAAGAAGTTAATCGATATTCATTTGCAGGTTCCATGATGGTCGTTCCTAAAGTCTACACATAAAAAAAAAGAATTGACGATTAATAAGATTCTAATCTTTTTGTTTCCGAAAATCAATTGATTTAATACTTAATTATTTCTTTTTATTGAGAAACGAATATATAAATAAAAAATATGTAAATAAAATATATACATAAAAAATTAAATTATATGCTATACTTAAGTACATAATCGGTATTTGTAACAAGATAAATAATATTAGCATGCAATATAGAATTCCTATATATGTAATACCTTTCTTATAACATCTGATGTTAGACGAAGACAAGGTCCAATAGCACATAAAGAATGATATAATTCATAAGTAAAAGCAGTTAGTGGTACATCATCCGACACCGGCACTATGGCAACAGTTGAAAAATTTACTTGTGCGGGTCTAGCATCAACCGTTGCTGCGGCTCGTCTATAATATTTTTTTAATTTAACATTGATACTAGTAACATTATAAACATAAAATATTGAATTATATGTAACAACAATGAGTGCGTATATTTATTATATTATATACAATAATATATTTACTGAGTATCACTGCTGTTTTTCGTGTGTGCTTGCTGCCAAGTACCGAGTATGCGATGGCCGAGAAGATTTATTAATCTCGTGACAACAATTGGATATCTAAGTTTGATCACATTGAATAAACCTTCCGGTAGCTTCGCCAGCTCAGAATCTCGAACCGCCATGACCGTCGTTGATCTCGAAGTTTGCGTGACCATTTCTACGATTCCCACCAAGTCACCCTTTCCATATTCTGCTACCGGTTCTTTTTTACCATTTTTGTAAGTGATTACTGATCGCAATCGTCCGCTTAACACAATGAATGTCGAGTCTGATTCATCCCCTTGTCTATAAACGGCTCGTCCGCTTTCAAGGAACAACCAATCGAGAGCGAAATCCACCTGTCCAAGAAACAATAATATATTCATTAAAAATTCTTTCTTTTAATAGGAGTTTCTTTATTACAGATTCTTACCTGTCTTACGAAAGGACTTAATCTACGAACAACTGTATGTGCCACGTGCAACACGACTGTAGGTTGATCTCGCATGATAGCGAAAAATGTCGATTTGCTGAGTAACGCGATACGGCTGGCATGTTTTGCTCTGATTGTATAAAAAGATGGTTCGCCAGTTAACACTGCTAAACCACCAACAATTTCGCCTTGATGAGCACTAAACATATGCACTTCCTGGCCCGCATCTCGGCCCTCCGATACGCGTTGGCTTACTATTAGCGAGCCCGAAAGCACATATACAAGTGCAACATCCTGTATCACAATTAAATTTTGGTAATATTTCTACAATATCTTTATAAAAAAAATCGTTTCCTTTTATATGGAATATATAGCTTGTATTTGATAAAGATGACAAACCTTATGAGATTCTTCTTTCATCAGATAAGTACCAGCCGGCACTTCTCTGATCTGTACTTTGTTTTTAAGCATATCCTCATCCTCTATACCAAGTTCATGAACGAATGCATCTGTGGCTATTTGTACAAGCTGTGCTTCATCCAGCTGTTGTTGTTGTTGCTGCGTTGCTTCATTAACTTGGCGCTTTTTGCTAGAATAAGAATGAGAGGCTTCTGAATGTGATCCATGTGTGGACTGAGGCATCGCTATAAGTGGTGATGTTGCCCAATGAGAGTCGCATTCTGGTACCATCTCTGGCGAATTCTGACTAGCTTGTACATTAGAACCCTGATTCTTCCAGTCGACAGTGCTTTTTCTATGAAATAATCCCAAAGAATTAGTCCAGTTAGTTATTAGGTGTACAACTTTGCTTCCGCCGTTTTTTTCCGAAATTCGAGGCTTTATTGTAAAAAACTGGTTATACATTTATGATTCAAAGTATTGTCCATCGCTGGCCACTACTTTCTCCCATCTTTCGGGTAGTGTATGAATCCCGTGTCGAAAAAACTGGTCATCTTTTGAGGCTATCCACGAATCGATCCAATTTTTTACTTCTTCATAAGACCGGAAGTGCTGGTCAGCCAGGCCGTGTGCCATTGATCGAAACAAGTGATAGTCAGAGGAAGCAACGTCTGGAGAATACGGCGGGTGGGGTAGGACCATTTCAACGTTTCCAAGTATGTCTTGACTACTTTCGCAACATGGGGTCGAGCATTGTGTTGCTGCAAAATCATTTTATCATGTCTCTCGTTGTATTGTGGCCGTTTGTCTTTTAATGCTCGGCTCAAACGCATCGATTGCGTTTGATACCGATCGCCTGTGATTGTTTCAGTCGCTTTTAACAGTTCATAATACACTACGCCGAGTTGGTCCCCCCAAATACAGAGCATGATCTTGGACGTCAAAATCATCGTTCTTGAAGCATTGAAACTCATGACACCACTCACGACACGTTCTTTCACTAATAGCGGCCTCACCATAAGTATTGAGAGCATTCGATGAGCCTCAGCCGCAGATTTCTTCATATTGAAGCAAAAAATTAAAACTTCCCGCAAATGACGAGAATTTGGCTCGTAAACTGACATTTTCAATCGAGAATAACTTTATGATGCAGACACAAATCGACTAATGTTTCTATGGGATTATGTTGACAGATGCCCAAGTTTATTGTATGATGTCTATGATCTATTTATTTTGACCACCACTTACTAAAGCCATCTATAGAAATAAAACGGCGGAAGCAAATTTGTACACCTAATATTTTAACGAAATTTGTTTAATCTATTTAATATATTGAATTAAAGAGATATATTTAATATTATAAACAATATAAATTAATATATTAATATTGTTAATTTATAACATTTTGATTAAAAAAATTTTTTACCGTCGATTCATGGTTATTGGCACAGGTTGAGAAGTGCTTGAATCACGATGAGAAATATCACTGGTATCATACATTTCTGATGTACTGATTGGAAATGTAGATATACTCTCTATATTTTGTGAAGCGAAGTTCTCTCTAGTTCTTGATCGTACTGGTGAACCAGAGAATGGACTTTGCTTCTTCTTATGTGATCCCTGATTGACTAATTCTGCGGAAAGACCGAGATATTGATGTAAAGCGGTAAAGGTAACTCTTTGCAGGCGTACCATAATGACCTGGATAACTCGAACAAAAGCATCAGGATAATCTTGAAATACCTGAAATAATATCAATATTGTATATAAGATATCTCTCAATTTCACTTTATATAATATAAAAAAAATATTGAAAGAAAGATAAGCTGCATTACTTCTTGGAATGCGCTCATTGGTAACTTTACTACAACAGAATCTTCTACAGCTCTTGCTGATACAGTTTTGTATGTACTTGTATGACCGGTAAGTACATCTGTAAAGCTAAGAAGACTGGTAACTGATTCGCCCGTTTTTACCACTTTCAATGATATTTGAGAGCCGTCAGGTCCAGTGATATATACATTAACTAAACCCTGCTGTACTATAAATAAATTCTCGTCGGGATCCCCGATCTTGAATAACGTGTTGCCAGCAGGTAAATTCATAATCTCTGTGTACTTGCATAACTTCAAGAAAACAGGTTTTTCAAAGTGGCCAAAGACTCTAATACTTTGTAACATATATAGTGCGTCTGGTGGTACTCTCTCACCAGGACCTAAATCTTCTTCCAAATATTCAGCTGGTGGTTCTAACACCTTGAAGTTAAATAATGTAAGTTTAGACACATATCAGATGAAATCAATAATTATTAGTCAATTATTGCCATATATACTTTAAGCTGTTGTGGGACAGTATCCTTTTTAAGTTGCAATAATCGACGAGCAAATCTCATGACTGCTCTTCTCTTCTTCCCTTGTCCAGTAGCATGCACTTGGCCACCAATGGACTTTACTTTGCGCAACATCTTTCTGCCATAAAAAAGAACTTTGTCTCTCTTCCTGAACCTTGGCTTTCCAGTGCCCACTCCAACAAATTCCTTCACCTCTGGTAAAAATTCTTTGTTCTTCCATTTGCGTATCACAAAAATTGCCACAATTAAGAAAAAAAGGAGTAAAATCATGACAATAACAAAGAGCGTCCTTGATGTTTGATATTCCTCTATGAATCTCCCAATCCATCTTGAAAATATGTATGACCCCAGGCTCTCATTGAACTTATTAAATAATTCTATCACCTATATTTAACACATTTTAGCATTAGTATATCTCAAATATACATATGATAATTATTTTATTAAGTAAGAATAAAGATATATTTTTTCCACATATTATAATCATTTCTTGAATAAATAGAAAATATCATTGTCAACTTATCAATTAGATTCTTCCTAAAAGGAGACTTCTTCTTTATTAAACTTTTATTAAACTAAATTGTGCAGATTTTAATTTATCTTTAAAAATAAAAAATATTTTGTTCATAAAATGGATCTGAAAGATAATATTTTTGAAGGATAACATTTATTAATTTTCTGTTTATTCATGAAATAATTACTATTCCATTACCGATCATCATTACTTAAAAATTTATACAATATATGATTTATATAAGTGACGCAATAATATAATTATTTCTTCTTATACAAAAAAAGAAATTTCTAAATCTTAAAATTTATAAATTAAAATGACACTTGACTCAGGTTATATTTGTTATTTGTAAAAATTCGATTGCGAGTTGTCAATGACTTAAGAGATTAATTAACATATATAATATATACGATTGCATATGCATCGAAAATTGATCAAGAAAAAAATAGTGAATGGAGAATAATTCAAGACAATAAATATGTACAACCTCCATAATGGGTACTCATGTCTCCTCCGACGAAAAATCCGCCCAAAAATAAGATATGTCTCGACCAGGACCATATACGTTGGCGAGCACGAAACTATGCGAAAATGTAAACGAGCTAATCGAGTCCGTAGGGACGAAAAATTAACTATTTATCTCGCGAGTAAACGACCTTTGATACTTCGCTCAAGTCATCCAGCGCCATTTTGTTCGCGCGGCTATTAAGATCGATGGTTTAAAATAATTTATATATATATATATATATACCAGATATGACGAATGCAACGACGTAAGTAAACGTCACAAGTTGACGCAAATCGATTGCATAAACGATCGTAATTAACTATAAGTCTACAATTTCAATCTTTTATTCACTTAATTTTTCAACAAATACGAATCCTTATCCACATATATGTATTATTATTTTATTATAAATTTATTATTTAATTCCACGTTTCCTATTTAAAAAAAAAAATGTTTACTTTCTTTACTTTGACAGAATTGGCAGAATCGATTTTGCAAGAATTAAGATACGTAAATTCAATGTTCGCACGTAATTATGCTTCGATAATTAGCTCAAATAAGTCCAAGTTAATTAGCAACTTGCATACTTAAAACAATCGGAGAACGTGATAAGTACGTAAGAATCCGTGATTTATCGTGCGCGGATAACGGTCGTTATTAATGATACTTTTGATTAATCGCAATATTGCGTCATTCGCACCTGCACATATTGTGTCGCCGTTGAATTGGAAACGTTCCGCTTGCGATTCAAATTTCGCGCCGCGCTTCGTTCGACGCATGCGCAGTCGCTCGGCGCGCCACCGCTAGAGTGCGCCACGTCAGAATTACGGGCGGTTTTCCGCGACGGTCAGTCCCGGCGGCGCCGCGGTAGCGACGGAAAGGTAGATGGACGGGGCAGTCAGTGGTTATGAGAGCGACATGTTGGACATGTTTCGTGTGACCGTGCGCGTAGCGGGTGATCTCTGACGCGCGTTTCTCGTGCGAATCTCCTCTTTTTTTTTTCTTCCTCTCTCTTGCTCTCGCGTCCTCGATCGTCGAGCGCGGTGCGCGGTGCGCGCGAGTGTGATACGGTGGCCCGCGAGGTGCGTGACGACAGTGAAGCGAAATAAGCGACACGCACGTCGTCGCTACATGTGAAGTGTCGCGAAGGATAATTACTCGCCGTCGCGCCCGCTGGTTTATCCGGCCCAGCAAACATGAGCTGGGGCACGGAGCTCTGGGTGAGTATCCGCTCCCACCCTCTTTTCTTTTTCTTTCTATTCTCCTCTTTCTCAGTTCTCTGTCTCGTCTCTTCTTCTCTCCCTTTCGCTGTCGCAACCGTCGCGTATGTTCGTCCTTGTTGCTCGTCTCCCGCACCGCACCACGCCGCGGGCGCTCCGTTCGTCTCGCAGGTCTCGCTGCGATTCGCTTCCACCTTGCGAGATTCTTCGGGACCGTTTCGAAAATGAGTCTGCCGTTTTCCTCGCGTGCGGTTCTTCTCAACGATCTTCTGCGTTCGCGGCGCGTATTCGACGTGGAATGGTCATCCGTCCCATTCGTCCAATTGCCGTTCCCCGTGTTTACGGCGAGCAACGTCCTCGTTGTGATGAGAAACGTAAATTTACGTAGCGAGCAACGGTCAATCTCTCGGACGGCAGTCGCGCGTGTCCCGTAACTCTTGTATGCGGACTATAATACTGCGGTATCTGGTCTCAGGTAGTCAACGTTTTCTCCGACGTTAGTCGCATACCTACTTCCCGACACGAAAGGCCAGACTTCACGCCGATGGTCGCCCGTCCCATTCATCCTCTCGCAAAATTCCCTCCTAACTCTCGTCCGCGCGTAAACAATGCCGTTGTTTGCTCGCACGCGTGTTTTTTCTTCTTTGTCTGTCTCTGTCTTTCTCTTTCTCTTTCTCTCTCTCTCTTTCTCTTTCTTTCTCTGCTCCTTTTCAGCCGAGGCTCGATTCTTCATTTTTTGCTTGTGGTTAAGCTTAATATGACAATAATGTAAAAATTATATTTTTCCAACTGTTGATTGCGTTTAGTAGAAAAAGCAATTTTGTAATTGTTGTAAGATTTTTTGGAATGATTGGTTTATACGTTTAAATTTAGTGAGAAACTAAGAATCAATCGTACAAAAGGATCTTATAGTTGCAGAGCTACCTTTTCTATTGAACGCAGCCATGGTTAATCACTAAACTGACGTCACTCTTTTAAACTGATAGTTTTATTGTGAGTAACTTTTAAAGTCATTCATAAAATCATCAGTTCAGTGATTAATTGTACTTAGAAAAATACAATTTTTATATTATATTATCTAGTTAAGAGAGGTTAAATCTATATACAAATTAATTAGAAAGTGAAAAATTCGGGTTCGAAATGTATACATCGAGAAAAATGGTTTGAAAATTGACAAACTAGAAGATTTTGATTAAATCAATCAGAATCCTGTTTATTTCAATTCGAATTTTAGACTTAACCTGAAAATTTTCTAGTTAAATTTACTAAAATTTTCTTTTGTTTATCCATTTTCAACCACATCATTTTTCTCAGTGTATACCTGCAGGAGTTGAATGGACTCGATTCTCGATTCTGCGAATTGAGACATTAGATTCGAACGACGCCTCGATAATTTTGTAGTTTCTTTTTTCCTTAAGAAAAAGTCCACGTCCAATGTTTATGACAAATTTCCACGTCGGCGCGTCTTATCGACTCCGAGATATGTCCGCTATAATATGCTTAAAAACTAGATTCTTTTTTACTTTCGATAATCTATGGAGTCTCATTTTATCTTTCCTATGACCTGAATAGCGTATACGTATTTGTGATTTAGAACGCTAGAAGATATTTCTTAGTCAATAAGATATTCACATGGAAAGAATGATTTTGTTGGAATATTTGCAAACTTATAGATAAATTTGAAAATGATTTTGTTGAACTATTAAAATAATTATATAAGACGTTCAAGCATGATAAGCAATATTTAAAAAATTTGACATTTTAATAACCATCTTGAACATCTTACAGTATGATTGCGATCAGAAAAAGCAGTTTTATAACTTTAGTAAAAATGTAATAAAAAATGAACGAATTAGAAGATTCTTTCAACTAGAAAATCCTGATTTATTCATTTTTAACTAGAATTTTAATTAATATAACTGATTTTCTTTTCAATGTAAAATTCTAATTGTAACTGGATATATTTAGATCCAGTGAAGAATAAAACTTAAATTATAATGAAAAATTGTATAACAGTTGCAAAGCTATTTTTTCTGTTGAACATAGCCAATTTTAAAATGTTTTGATGGTCCAACAAAATCATTTTTAGATCTCTATCTACCAAAACTTTTAAAGTGCTTCTGCAAAACTGTGAATTTTCTCTTTAGAAAAAAGGAAAAACTATTTTTTAATTTGACAGAAAATTATTGAATAATAATATTAACAAATAGAATATATTCTTAATATGTCAAATGTCATTTTTCCTTTCACACAGGATCCAATATTCTCTTGCATGTCAGGGATGCGTCACTCTTATCTCATCTATAGAATAAATGCAATTCTTTAAACATTCAGTGGAGAAACGTGATTCATTTGTAGCTCTTCTTTGAAGTTCCATATGGTGCTCGCTTGCGTTTCTTCGTATGCCAAATTAAACTTATCGGATCTCTAGACTTTTCCTCTTATCCCTCATCATTCGGAATGACTTCCTATTAGCTTGTCATTAGACGTTAAATCGAGGATCATTCTGACAGCTTCGACCGTCGCAGATCCCGTCGGGTCTACGTCGCGGTATTATGTCATCTGTTATTTGTATTTGTTAAATGGCACCTTATCGTTATTTTCGAGATGTTCACGTGAACGTCGCGCAAGTTATCTCGAGATTATCTGGAATCACGGAAATCTCTTATATGGTTCACTTGACTAACAAATTCATTAAGCGTGTCCTCATCATGTTTAATGAAGTTAGATGGAATGGATATTAACATTTTTTATTATTAGGTAGAATCTTATGTTTGACAATAATTTTTGTAAATTTTGTCATCCTTTTGTCAGCCTTTTTTGCTTCTGAATTATCCGATTATTTATTCAGTTTTGAAATTCAATTTATGTTGGAAATATAATAATTAAATTGGTGATCAGTTTATAACCAATTACTGTAACAATAGGTGCGTTCCGTTTCACGCATGATATTCATGTTATATCCTTGTTGTTTACCGAATATTAAAGAAAGATAAAATGAAAAGAAAGATACATCATGCGCATCATGCGTGAAACGGAACGCAGTCCATGACATAATTCAGAAATCATTTTTGCTTACAGAAGTAGATTATAAGTTCGGAAACATGCACAGAAAAAAGAAAAAAATATACTTTTATTCCCTCTGCAATCAATAATTTATTACACCAAAATTGCATTTTAAAGTTAATATTACAAAATTTCAAAATAATTCAAAATAATTAAAATATTCAAACTCATTTTTTAGAAAACTGAGTTGTGTTCTGTAGCAAATGAATGAAATTACTCCCTTACTTCAAAAATAATGAATGATACAAACAATTAAATTTTTCAGAAAAGGAAAAAACTGTTTTTCAACTTAATAGAAAATTATTGACTAATATTAGCAAATAATATTAGCAAAAAGAATATATATTCTTAACATAATTAAATATCTTTTTTATTTCGTTATAACCCTTACAAAAACTATCTTTTTGTGATAATTTTGATTATTATTATTTTAAATAATTAATTATATATATATATATTTTTTTTTTTAATTTAAATGATTTTTCTATGAAGCTAAGTTAGACTTTATAAGTTTTGATGATTGATAGAGTAATATTTACTTAATTCATTCATGATAATTCAAAGATCATATTTTTTTAAATAAAGGGCGATATATAATACTTATTGATTATCAATTTAATAATGTGACATTACATTTAATATATCACACATACATATATACATTTAAATTGATAGTACTACCGATAAGCTAATACTTATTGAAGTGTACTAGTTTTCACCCTCTATATCACTTGCCTGTCGATTTATCCGGCTCTCTATCCGTCGAGATCTTCATTTCGCCTTGAGCGAGCTCGTAACTTCACAATATAAATTTTTTTTCGATTAATGCCTAGCCCTTTATCACGTACTTATCATCTTTCTGCACAGAATTGTTTATTAGATAAATCAACTACGTATCTATCCACTTTATCAAGCCTTCCAATTCACCTTAGACGAGCTCATTGTTATAACATTGCTATATCATATTCTTATGACTCTACAATTAAATATCTCTTTTTTTAAAGATAATTGATATTTTTTTATCGAGTACCTTCTTCGATTAACAGTTAAAATTTTCTCAAATTCTTTCACTTTTCTCTTTCAGTTGCTCTACTTGTCGAGCTGTTCATTTTACTTTATCTCAGCAGAGTGAGAGCAAAAGTATTTGTACAGAGAAATTTGTTATAAAAAAAAATCTTTGTAGAAAATAAATATTAATTAGCAATTTTATACAATGAATACATTTTGTTCTAATATCATAAACAAACAAGCTTCGCATGTATTCCTGATTGTAGAAGCTAAATTTCTCGTCTATACTCTTCTTGAGCATTCAAACAATATAATTTTTAATTTTCGCTTATTTTTTAGATGATATATTTTGTATAATTAATACACAATATTTTGATATATATTATATAATTTTAAGAAACATAGTCTATTTTATTCTTTATAAATAAATTGTTAATTATGTAACAAGAAATGATCGTCAATTAAACGTCGAATCGATGTCATTCATGATTTGATTGAAATTATCGAATGTATATCGATTCGACATCAATTCGATGACTCATTTCTCGCTGGATAATATTTATTTTTTAAAAATAAAGTTTTAAAAAATATTTTCTCTGTATGAATATTTTGTGCACTCACTGTAGGTATTTTATCCTATCCTACGATATCTAAGTTAAAGAGGATTGTTAAGATTAATGCACGTACAAGGAAAAATTGTTCTCTTTACACATATTTTTATACTCTCATTGTTTAAGGTTTTACACACACATTCTATATTTTCTATAATTAATAATATATATTCCAATAGTCTATGTTTGTGACATAGACATAAAAGATTCCGATGGTATCCTGCCGAGGGCTAAAGAAATTCGTCCCTTTATTGTATATATTGGATTTCGTTCGTGAGCGTACAATTGAAATTTTTGTCAAAATGTCGTTCTTTAGATCTCCTTTACAGAAGATACATTTTTGGGAAAAATATATCTTTTTCCCTCCCGCACCGAATTATCTGCCACATCGTTGACATCGATGTCGTCGTTGTTTTCGCCAACGACGATATGTAACCGTGATGTCCCCGAAAACCAGTTCGCGCTCGCCGAGAGTTTTACCTTTTCGGTTGCTAGCCGCGGGCGACGTTCCTGGTTGTGCCCCGCGGTTTCCTGCTCGCCTTCCTATACCTACCTTGGTGTTCTTTCTGCGCGCACCTTTTCTGCACCTCCTCTCGCACAACGTCGCACTCCTTTTCCCGCCCCCTCGCACCTTGTCCATGAAGGAGCGTACGTTCTTTTGCTTCCTTTCTCGTGAAATCCTCGATGGCGACAAACGTCGGCAGACTCACGTCTCGACAGAAAGAGAGACAGACAGACAGAGAGAGAGAGAGAGAGAGAGAGAGAGAGAGAGAGAGAGAGAGAGAGAGAGAGAGAGAGATATTCTGTATTTCAAAAAAGGTAGTCTATAACCGACGCTGGATATAGAATATACGTTGTGTCGTTGGACAATCGAATATTCCGCACCGCTATAAAAAGTTTTAGTCTTAGGTCTGCAAAAAAAAAAAACTCGACAAATATAAAACCAGCAGCTTAAAGTCTGAGACATAATTGAAAAGGTACAGGGAATAACAGATTTCAACCTATCAGAAACAAGAAATATTTTAATATTCATGATGATTTCTAACGTGTTGAAATCTGTTCATCGTTGAAATCTGTTTATCGCCTTATTTATCGTTCTATTGCTTGTGCTTTTCTATCATTGCGCTTGGCTTAGCGCCGAGACATTACCGTATCTCCTGATTAGATATGCATTGAGTTATAAGAACGTAGAAAAGTGATGTGATTATGAAATATTTATTTTTAAATTTTATTTGAAAAAGAGCGAAACTGATGACTTCTCAATGTCACGGATTTCGGTGAATGATATAACACAGGTGATAAGACTCGAGGAATTGCGAACATTTAAAAGCCCTATAAATGGATTAAGAGTTGCACGCGCGATTAAATTTCTCAGAAAAATTCTTACGCACGTTCGCGTTCTGTGCGCATAAATCGAGCTCTTTGCTTGCCAATGATATCCCTGTGCCTTTGGTCTCTCTATTAATAATTCATTCGCGCATTCCACGCGCCATAATTTTCGCTCATCCCCGTTACTTTCTTGATATATTCGATCCGCTGCCGAAATCCATACGGTTCGAATAATATTCGAATAATAATTGTATCTCTTATTTCGTTCTTTCAATTATCGTAGATACGATCGTTTTAACTATAAGTATCCGAAAATTTCTGGACAACCAACGATTGAGAATCTGGAATGAATTTTTTCAATTAATTTTATTTAGTTGTTGCAATTTTTATTTGATAAATGTTTGTCTTTTAGTTTAGGACACAGAATTAATATTTTCTTTTGTTTAACATAAAAATTTTAGCTATGCCTTATTTCATTTCTTTATATGAATATATGTCATTTTTTTTATGTTTATAAATTTTACATTAAATTTAATAATTTTTTAACAGTAAATTTATGCAAAAATTGTAATAATGTATTTATATTTATTTAATATGTGTTATAATGTGCGCACTGAAAACTGGAGGAAAAGAGAAAGAGAGAATCTTCTTTAGAAAAGAATAAAAAAAAAGAAAACATTTATACTAAACATCAAAAACAAAAAAATTACTGAATTTTATTAAATATTTGTTTAAATAATACTAATGAAATATTGATTTATAGTAAGTAAAATATTTATTCAAAATAAAAATATACTTAAATTAAATAAATATTTGTTTACATTTAGTAAATGTGTGTCAGTATTATTTGAACAAATAAATAAAATTCAGTAATTTTTTTGTTTTCGATGTTTAGTATAAATTTTTTCTTTTTTCTTTATTCTTTTCTAAAGAAGATTCTCTCTTTCTCTTTTTCTCCATAAAGATACCACGAGGCACGCCCGTCTTGTACATAGGAGTAGCAACTAGCGGTTAAACACGTACGCGTCTTGTATCGTGATTCATGAGAAGGTGTACGACACATTGATGATTGATACGCGATACGTGCATACCTTGAACCGCGTGTCAATTTTACCAATTGATAACGGAAATTACGCTGCTAATCGAACTCCATCAATTGTAACTCGATAGATATAATATTTGGGATATCATTTAAATCTGTTAGCGGACATTGTGTTACACGGAATGATTTTACTCGAGTAGGTATCTAAAATTTTTTATTGATACATATCTAAAAATAATTTTACCAAAATTAATCGTATCAAAATAATTATATGTAGAAACTCAAGCATAAAAAGCAATTTTGTAAAAAGTTTTGACAATTTGAGCAAACAGTTTGAGCGTCCTACATAATTATTTTGATAACCAATTAATTATTTTTAAATCTGCATTCAACTAGATTCCTAGACTGCAGTAAAATTTTTCTATGTATTAATGTTCGTTTCTACATAATTGGAAAGAATATGATTGCTTTAACCTTCGGTGTACTAGGTGGGAGTATGATATATCCCAACAAGATGTAAACTTCTATAACTTAAAAAAAAATATTGCGCACAAGTTGCCATTTCGTGTAACTGGACTAGTTGCGACGTTGCCAGTTATATTAAATTAGTACTTATGGTGTACACTTATGGTGAAATATAGCATGGAATGAGGTACCCCGTATGGTTTGTCGTATTGATTTTTTCCACCTGGTTAGCGGAAGGTAATTGGAATTCTAGATGAAAATGAACAAATCAGAATTTTCTGATTGAATCTATTATAATTCTAATTGAGAGAACCAGAATTCTAATTGATACGATATTATAGACTCTTCTGTTCTGGTTCGTTCATTTTCAATCAGAAATTTTTTTCATGCCCGTTTTTACCAATGTAGTTTAACTTTAATCTCTATTCTACTAATTTATCTTTCTCTAGTTCTAAGAATTAAAAAAAGGTGAAGAGTAAATCGAGATAATCTATCTAATCATAGAAATGAATACTTTTTCATGCCCATTTCTATCAATGATTAGATTAAAATATGATTAGGCAATTTTTTTACAGCATTGTTTATTATGTTTAAGTTCTCTGTTTATTCCCATAATTATTTTGATGCAATACAATTTTTTTCATCTGCTGAAATCTATTGAATCAACAGGATGTCGAACAAATCGATATCGATATACTAAGGCATTTCAAAATAATCGAAAAAAGATACTTAACTGTAAAATATAACGTAAAATTATAGCAGTCGGTCGCGAATATAAAATTTCTCTCTTTTACTTTTCACGTAATATTAATAATAATTCTTCCCGAAAGAATCCGTCGGGAGAACGATTTTTAGCTAAATCACGAAGACAAATGCTCCGAACTATTGATTGTCCGATTTACCTCTTAACCAGGCAGCCAGTACTGACCCTGACGAATTAATTCGGTCCCCCAACGCATCCAGTACCGTGGAATCGATAGTATGAAGACAGTCATTGGGGGAGGTGGGAGAGGGAAGCAGGTGGTGGAGGTGGAACAGAAACAGAGATACAATCATGAGCACTTACGTCATCCGCCGTATACATACGTATATTGCGATTTCGGAAATAACATCAGCGATTTCCGATTTCGCGCTGGAGAAAGTAACGTGCAACGCTAACGTGTAACCTTCACGGATTTTCTCTCTTACTGCACATTTCGTTTTCCTTCCATTTCGTCCGCAATAATGATCCGCGTAGGTGAACCGGAAGAGAGCGCGACAACATGACGAGCGACAACCAATTCATGTTTTTTCTTTTGTGTGCAAATGAACTTCGATGGAAGCTTTTCTCGATTATTATTTGAACTTGATCTTTCCGCTATTTATTTCCAAGGAAGTTGTTACTATTATAATATGTTATTCTTATAAAGATGTACTTTCTCTGCAAGAGTGCTGATGCTCTATATTAGACTTGAATTAAGTACCCGGTATAAAACATCTTTTATAAAAGAATATATATAATTCTACATAAAATATCTTCATATATGTTTTTGTTTTGTTATATAATTTCTGTTTGTACGTATAAAAAAATAATACGAGAGAAAGATTAAAAAGATAATTTTCATTTTTCTTTCGTGTTTCGTGTTTAAAGAAATAAAAGAAAATGTCCATATGTTATATAATTATAAAAGTAATAATTGTATATAGAAAAGTTATTATAGTATATGAGTATAAATAGAACGTTATAAAATGTTAATCACAATTTTACTTTTTGTAAGGAAAAACAATATAAAATGTAAAAGTTATTTTTATAAATATTTTTTATTTATTCTTTTTATTTTTTGTTTTCATATGGGTAGAGTTTGTACAAAAGAAAGAAAAATATATATAGACATATTTTATATAAATTATATATATTTATGTTTTTTACATAAAACATTTTTTTAAAATAATTGCAAATATAAATTGTTCATTATTGTGAGTGAGTTCTTTTCGATTTACCACACTACGTATTCTTCAACATTTTATTTTTGTCTCTAATTATTTGGCCTTTCCGGCGTTTTTCCCGTTTTCTGGCGAGATAGGAAGGCTATCCGGAAATGAAACGTTTCAGGAATGTGTCAGAAATCGTGAAATTACCGTGATACACGCAAGACTACGTCGCAAGATTTCTATAAGCTAAAGATGGTTATTCATCATTTTTCGCTGAAACGCATAATCGACTAACGGAAACGCGCTTCGCGAAATTTTCTAATGGAGATTAGTCGAGTAAACGTGGAGTCCATCTTGTAATCGGACATGAGTTACCACAAAAGGGATTTCATTTTGTTAATGCGACTTTATTAATCTAACTGTTTAGTATGAAAAATAACAGTTAATAGAATTTTAACAAATATAGAAATTGTGTACTGAAATACACGAAATTTCTATCCGCACTCATATAAAAAGTTTGATAACACTTATCAACAAAATTTTGATAACACTTATAACATTCTTGAGGAAATATCGAAGAAGTTTCGATACGTTTTATATCTTCTTTCATAGCTTGTAGAGGAAACCGCTGATCGCTCCTAACTGTACCGTCATAAATTCTTTTTAATGACAAAGTGCACCAAGTGGAAACTCTTATAGAAACGCGTGACGTGATTTAAATTTACCGTAAAGAAAAGGTATGAGGAAGTAGCGAACAGTAACGACTTATTTATAGCATAATTATGATCGCGCAACGAAAACTTTTCAACTCTAAAATTTATTTGACCGGTTATTGCTCTTATTATTAAGTTCTTAATTAAAAGTGCTGTATTTCCGACGTATTTTTTAAATCAATTTCCCTTATACAGAAAATGTCTTAATGTGTGTTTTAATGGAAACAAAATGAGATAGAAGATCGTTCAAGAGAAATATACATTAGATAATATTTAGACAGAAAAATTGAGCTATCTCAGTCAAGAATTAAATATCGACATACCATGACTTGTAAAATAATCAATTATATTCCCGCAATTAATTTTGAAATATGTTTTGCCTTTTAATTATCGATTATAACGTAAATTACAACGAATCTTTTGATTTTTGAAAAGCAACGTGTATTTCGACATTTAATTAATGAACAATGTCTATGTGCATTTATAATAATCTATTATGTATGATTCAAGCATTTTTCGATTGAATTGTATCGTGGCAAAAGGGTTAACCGGGGTGATCGGGTCCTAACTTGACACTACCACCTAAACGGGTTTGTCCGGTTTGGCGAATTCCAGACAACACCGTTATTATTTGCTTTTCCTGGCATTGCATTACTTTCGCTCGAAATCCGAGGAAATCATCCTGACTTTCTGATAATGTGATTTGCAATAATTTTATCTTTTATATCATATA
>NW_017259213.1:43631-58088 GCF_001594045.1 Atta colombica | reverse complement strand
GTGTGTGTGTGTGTGTGTGTGTGTGTGTGTGTGTGTGTGTGTGTGTGTGTGTGTGTGTGTGTGTGTGTGTGTGTGTGTGTGTACACATACATACAAGAGTATAAAATAAATAAATTGAATTTATTTTGGCAAAGAAAAGAGAAATTAAATATGTCAAAATTACACTAATAAAATCAATAAGATGTCTTCATTCGAAAAATCATAAAATGAAATGTTGATGTGCACGGTGTTTCAGATTCGATATATCTACTAATGACATTTTTGAAGTCATTTTGAGATGAAAATATATGTATTTCATTTTATCAATCATTTTACCAATCTTTATCGAATGAAAACATCTTGTTAATTTTATTGTTATAATTTTGCCATCTTTAATTTCTCTTTTCTTTGTTTGCCAAAAATTCCATTTATTTAGTAAAATACATATATTAATTTAGTTTAATTTCTTTTTAGCTTTAAATCAATTTAACTGAAATATTTATATCAAATAAAAACGAAAATTTTATTTAATTCAAATAAATAATTTAGATCAAATTTAATTAAAACGTGTAGGACACTTTCCACTTTTTTTATGAATGATAAACAACCGGAGAAAAGATTTTATTTTATAAATTTATTGAATTGAGAGAATAATCCGTTGATGAAAAATCCGTTGGCAATTTCCAGCTTCTATACAGGTCACGAATTATTCCAATCCAAAATTTAAAATGTTCATAGTTCCCACATTTCATGGACAATTGGTGACTATTATCTTGTACGGTTGACCGAAGATGTTTGCATGATTACACGCTTCACATCTCAGTTGTTCGCGGAATTTTACAGAGTACAGTGTGAGAATGGTTTCCATGATTGTGTAAATGCTAAGGTATCTACATTGTTAGTTATCAAAGAAGAAATGGTAATTCAATCGGTTGAATTAATTAACATTTTGTTATTTTTAACTTCCATCTGTATCAAAATATGTAAATCCATTTCTGTAGTTTCAAATTCATCCATATTAACATATTTAATAAATAATAAATTAAATTTGAGTCAAATTTAATACATTTTCTTGAGTTAAATTGTTTAATTTCAACTGAGAGAAATGAATTTGTTATAGGAATAAAAAAAGGGATAACAAATGTGATTTGTTTTGGTAAGGAAAACGAATCGATCAGTTACTACTGCAAATAATTTCTCATTATTCGTTAATGTAATAATACACGATTTGCGATATAAATCGAAGTAATCAGTACTGCTAGCAAATAAAAATCTAGAAAAAATAGATTAGGTTTTATATAATTACTTCTATTACTAATTGGTTGGAATAGCAGATAAGCATCAATCAATTATATAACAAATTAAAATAACAATATAATTTGTTGTTATATCTACAAATTTTTATGTCTACAAATCATTTGTTAAAGGTAAAGTACTAGTGGCTCGTTAAGTTAATAAAATCCTTTCTCTCAACGATTTTAGTTAACGGCGTATTGGGTAGAAACAGTGGCAACCTACAGATATAATTAAAAATAGATAACTCAAATTGTGAGTATAATGAATTTAATAGTGTAGTTCATGACATTTCGTTCTACTTTCTTTTATTTTATTGATTATTACTTTTATTTTATTAAGATTACTTTAAATTTAACGATAATATTGATAAGATGAATTCTAAAAATCTGAGCCATGTATTATGTATTTAATAGGTTTTTTGTATCACAGAAAAAGATCTGAAAATGTTAAAAAAGATCTGAGAACTTTAATGAAGAAATCTATCTTTCTACTTTGTGAAAGATAGATTTTTTTCAGAAACACTTGTTTTATTGTAGCGTTATTGTAGTTTTCATATTTTGTAAATATAAATTTGGAAAATCGGGATTCAGCTTCTTCAATTTCCGATTCGAGTCCCCCGATTTCTCCGGAGAAATTTAATGTGTGTGTTATACATTTCATGCATAACGCACAACATATGCACATATGGTATTTCTTTTTTTTTTTTTGTATAATATTTAATAGGTCACTATATCAAAGAGAAATTGTGGTCTACATACATCATAAATATTCCATTAATGATAATTTTATTTTATTTATTTCATAAAAATACATGTTATTCCGCGTATTAATTTATAATATCTAAAAACGTTGCAAGAATTAAATAAGTTATTTCAAAGATGCATGGAAGGATGAAAATTATTTTGATGTGTCATGAGATAATCGTGCACATGGTAATTCCTTGTTTGTCATGAGGATGAATATTTTTGCACCAAGTACAGGGTATCTTGAACGAGACATGCAGCGATCATTTATTCTCGTGACAAGGCTCTCATAATCTTACAACGCGTGATATTTGTCTTTTTTAGTAGCACTTATAAAGTATGTGTAGTTAGTTAAATATGTATTTATCATGAATTTATTTTTCTTAGCAAATATATCATGCGAGCAAGTTTAATCGCAACACAGCGTGACAATTCCGGTAGCAAATAATGTATAACGATCTTGATATTATAATGAGCATACGCTAAAAGAGGAAATAGTGATTGCCCAATGTACATTACTGAACACTTTGAATCGAGGGATAAACCGGTGAGGGCATTGCGGTGTACAAATTTGGGGCATTACTGAGCATTACTTATAAGAAAATTGTATATTATATAAAAAGTGGTACGAGGCTATTATTAGGACATTATCAAAACATTAATGGGCATTACTTGGACATTACTAGGTATTAATAGGCATTGGTGTACACAATTTTAGTCAGCGAGTAACGTCAGTTACCCCTCGCTGTGAATGTAAAGCGTGATTTACACGAGGCGTCTTTTTATTCGTTAGAAGCCGCGTCTATTGACGTCATTAATTGGCCAGCGAATTCTCTTGACTCTGCTGCTATTCGCTTGAAGCAAGCTTCTTAATTTGTTCGCGAATTCGATGAAAGCTTCTTGTATACTTGGTTTTTATTTGCTAGCTTCTAAAATTTTGAAGTCGTAACGTTAAGTGATCGCTAGTGATCAAGCGAATAGTTGGTCACAAAGCACAACAGCGGCTCGAAGTATGTCATTCGATAACGTGATTATTCTCTGATGCTTATGGTCTGAGTAGCCGAGGTGTTTCGGAAAAATTCTTCACGTCTTTTCACGCTGACGATTTAAAAATTCGCTCTGCAGCAGCAAGAAATTAGCGATAAGCCAGCGACAAGCTAGCGATAAGCGTCGAAAGCGGTATTCGCTGCGACTATACGCTATAAGAACAAACCCACGTCTAGAAGAAGTTTTTAGTAATGAATTCGCTATGGCGTCACTAGACGCGGCTTCTAGCGAATAAAAGTCGCCCTGTGTAAACCACGCTTAACGAATTCCATGTTTGCGCGTGACACCCTGTAGACGCTTGTCTGGCCTTTTCTTCGGGCACGCAGCGTGCGTGGCCGCGTGGCCGCGAACTGCAAAGGGAAAGAACCTGCCCCACCCACGCGTCGCGACGAATCTCTATAAATACCCAAACTCTCGAGAGCGCGTACTTACTTACGGCTGCATACTTACTCACGTGCGAGAGTGAAATGCTCGCACAATGAGAGCGAGATAGAACGTGTCCGCGTTGATTAAAGCCGCGGCAGACCTCGCGGATTGAATAGATTTTTCTACACATTCGCACACGCACACGCGCCGGCGTGCTCTAAAAATCAAGAGACACGGATAACGTGAATTTGAGATTTATAATTTAATAAGTCTCAATTTTTCTCTTGCTTAACAAGATAAATTGCTCGATTGTCTCAAAACTGTGCGGAAAAGAATGATGTTGCATCAACAACATTAGTCAATAGTAGTCTTAATTGAAAATAATCTTGCTAATTAATTCAATAACAGTATCAATGAAACAAATAATACATAAAACAAAAGCACGACATATTTGTTAATATATAAAGAATTAATATAAAAAATATACCAATTTGTGACGATTTGCAAGCAAATTGTGAAGCATATTTCTACAGTAAAATTAACATTTATATGTTAAATTAATACATTTTATTTATTTACTTTAGAGAATTTACAAGGTTTTAAAAGGCTGTTTGTATGTTCATTATGTATTTATTCATAAATTGTGTTATTTAACACTAAAAAATATTGAATATTAGCTTAACACGAAATGTTCAAATAATTTCACATTATATTAAATTAATACTTGGACTTGTGTGCGTTAAAAATTCAACATAAAAATTTTAATGAAGACTGGTTTTAACACAACGAAATGTTTTTTTATTGTGCTCACGAATAAAATTAATGTAACAAAGATGAATTCTTACTCGTTTGTACTTATAAAAACGCGTTCCTCGAGAAAGAAACTGAAAGCTATGAAAATATATGAATGAAATTTGTTTAAAAATATGAGAAATAAGTTCTTCGCAGCTTTCGTACTGTAATTATATGAAAGGCTTTGAAAGATTTAATTCTTTTCGCGACGGCCATTTGGTTTTTTTTTTCGCTGTTCATATATCTAGACAATCTTACGTAAGGGGTAAAATATGCTAATTTTCTTGCCTTGTGTGCATGATCTATCGAGTAATCATGCATGCAACGATGTTGTCACTGCTCAGTACGTAAACTGTATTATATCAATATCATACAAGAACAATTTTTTTACCTTATAAAGATATTTTTCTGTACATTTTACACTCTTGCGAGTCTTTAACCTTTCATTACTCATGTAGGAGTGTCCAGAATATTTCAACCTTATAAAATGTATGAATGCTATTTATACACATTATATTTAGCAAATTGTTTCACAATTTAAAAAGAAATTTATCTTTATCTAAAGAATGCATAAAATATTATCAATCTTAATTGTCAAAGAGAACAATGGAAATAATTGAGACATAATGTTAAAGTGTTAGAAACATCCCACGCGAGTAATTTCATTTAAAAAAAAAACCACGTGAGTGATGTAGGGCTAATTTCCTAGGATTATCCCATACATAAAAGTTGACAAGTTTGATTTGTGCTATCAAAGATGAATATTGAATCATTATTTTCCGACAGGAACAAAGCGTTGTACGCGACGCCGAGGGAGACCCACGCGCGTTTCTTATCACCACTGCATCCTCCGCTGATATCGAGGTCTAGATTATTTCTGCTCGACGTGTCCTCTTCTCAGACAGTCTCATTCAATCTCATCATTTTCCGAGCGGCAATGAACGAACCGAATGTTCGCATTGTGACTCATACTGGCTGGAGATTAAAAATGCATTCACAAAAAATATGAATGAGTCATGCGCGTATTGAGTCGTGATAAGTTGAAAGTAATATTGTTGAGCCGGCGGCGATAGCGACTTCTTGAAATTCAATTAAAAATTAAGAATCACTTACTGTTTCCAACGAGATTATCGTCAGTTAAAAAGAAAGAGAAAAGAAAGGATAATTCCAAAGAGAGTATAATTCTAAAAAATTAGTAGAACAAATATTTTCTTCATAACCAAGTTATATTTCTCATAAAAAAATCTTAAGATTATACTGAAATTATTAAACTGAAATAAGATTTCGTTTCTTCAAAGCTCGGTTCCACAAAAGGTCTCTTGCCTTTAATTTCGACCTCACAAGAAATTATCATTGTGGTTAACGAATCTGTTATTAAAGTTTAGCGGGCATGAGATAGTCTAGAATGAAAATTGTCGAGGTTTTTTTCATAAAAGTTTTTCACGAAAGTACGGTAATGAGACCGTCGACGACACGCGTCGCGAGCGAGACGCACGTACGCGGCGTCTCCATCTCGCCTCGCACGCACAAACATGCGGTACGAATTAATTAAGGTAGAATCGGCGAGGCGTGTTGTGGTCAACGACTGCGCGACTTTGCTGTTTCTTTATCATTTTTATTTTTTTCCCAGCAACCGAGATACGAGGTGCGATTGTTCGCATTCGTAGTGTCTTTATCTAACTAGAACGGTCGTATCTCGTAACACATAGCAAATAATTGAAATGCCAACGCATAAACGTCTATCATTTTTTTTTTTTTTGAAATGTTATGATTTTTGCGTTTAAAGACCATGGCACATAAAAAAACAAAAGACAATAAGATGTAAACAATAAACGAATCAGCCAATCACAATAGAGAACATAAAGCAATAACTTAAGCAATAACAAATCCAAAATTTGATTTACTGCTGTATTATTGCTTAAGCTTTTTTTGCATGCCATAGTCTTGATATGAGCAATAAATAAATGAGCTATCATACCGAGAACAATTTTTTGAAAATAAATGAAGATTTTGATTATATTAAGAATTGTGATTCTTTCAACTATAATAGATTCAATCAAAAAATTATGATTTGTTCATTTTACTAAAATTCTAATTTGTGCAATGAGACTCTTTCTTTAGCGCACAGTTTCTTCAACTATTTTATTTAGAATAAAAGTTGCAGCACATCAAAAATGTAAGACAATAATAGGTAACGCAGTAAGCGAATCGGTAAACTAAAGTAAGGATCAGTAATCCAAAATATTGATTTGCTAACTGTTTTACGTCTTATTGCCTTACATTTTTCTGTTTGTCTAGCAGAGACAGAAAGAGAAAAAGAGAGAGAAAGAAAATGAATATAGAATAATTAAAATAATAATTATATATTATAAATTATTAATCTAATAATTTAATCATTTACTATATTAATATAATCATAGCTTTTTACATCAATGACGTTCTGTAAATATTTTTCAATGCGATGTTCAATTAAAGAATTTAATCCAAGAATCATATTTGTTCTAAGAAAAAACAATTGCAAATTAGAAGAGAGAGATAAGAATCTCAAGATAAATCGCAGATTAGTATAACGCGAGGCAATTGCGAAATCGATGATAATACAACTTATTACATTCAATCATTTATGTTGTTATTGTTACTTCAGCAATGTTCAATGTCTATAAATATACGACACTTTATGTGCTATTCATTATGCATGCTGATATTACATCTCGTGTGCGTAGATGAATGCATCGATGAGATCCCGCTGAGATTTATTCTTCTCACGTATCGATAGGTTTTAAAAATCTAAAAATATTTTTTAGAAAAATCTTATCCTATCTCAAGAGTCCGTGCATAATTGAGACTTGTTAATACGTTTCGATGTTAATTTAATAAAGTAAATGAACAAATTGTTTCCTTTATTGTTAATAATTGAGTAATTTATTTATAGTGTATTACGTGATTTTGCTGCATCTTAACTTAAAATTAACTTAAAATTATTTTATTGTTAATAATTGAGTAATTTATTTGTAGTGTATTACGTGATTTTGCTGCATCTTAACTTAAAAATAACTTAAAATTATTTTGTTTTTTTGCGCTATTTATAAATATTTATTTTATACAGTCCGTAAAAAATATAAGTGGCTGCTAAAATTAGATGGATTATGCAAATTGTACAAATAAGTATTATATCATATTCGATAGATAATTCTAACGATAATTATAACGACATACCTACGATTAATTAGATATTCGTGTAAGTTCTAAACTTAATTATCGTTCGTGATAGTCAAGTAGCCACAACAAATTAATTAACGTCAAGAGTAAAATTAACGTCTGTGATCAAGCTTGCGGTGCACTTGTGTGCTGAGATGTGTTGCAGGATTTACGGTGTCTATTAAAAGCTCAAGAGCAAGGATCTGTTCGTGCTCATGAATGTGCGAAAAACACGGCGCATGTCGGCTGCCTCTTCGACCTTTGAATATTTTCTAGATAAGAGCTCTTATGTGTCCGTACAATTACGCGCGGTGTCGCGAAATGTGACAATAATAGCGTAGGAATAATTCAGAAAGACAGTGAGTAAACGCGTAACCAAGTGTACTAGAGTTCTTTTGATTTTATGAGATGAAAGGCCAAAAAAATATTGATAATTCACAACATGATCAAAGTTATTAATGTTGATGCGACTCTAATTAGAATTAGGTTGAAATTTTATTCCTAAATCTATTTGAATATGTGATTTTTAAAATAAAAGAAAAGATTGAAAAAGAGTTGATTGATATAAAGTAATGTCACTCTTTTACTTAGCGATTATATCCTTCGATGAATTATACGCGCGCGCGCGTGTATGTGTGTGTGTGTGTGTGTGTGTATCCATGTATATACGCATGAACTTCAGTGTAATGTGTCATAAAGACGTTTGTTTAAAAAAAAGAGGTTGAACGAAATTCGAGGATGTCCATAAATTTCCAAGAATGTTGTCGCAGATTAAGACATTCTGTCGTATATATATATTTAAGCTTATGTGCTAATAAAAGAATAATAGGTTAACTTGTCTCTCCTCTGGTATGAAGCATTGTAGGTTAAAAGAACAAAGGCCCTGACTAGAGTTCATGATGGCAAAAGGGAAATCTACATAAATTTATGATAAGAGATAGCTTTATAATACGTAAGAGCCAGTAAAACACATATACATAATGGTTTCTCCTACCCTCTTGATAATTTTATTTTGTTTTCGAAGCAAGTAATGAATGAGTAGTCTGAATAAGTTATCATTGAGTACACATGTATTTTTCCTTAATTATCTATTAAAACAAAACGAATTCTCTTGTAATTTTTGGGATCGTATCATATATCCTGATATACTACAGATTTCTCATAGATTTTTCGTAATGTAGATTTCTCAGAAAATTACTAAGAAATTTGTAAAGAATAGAGAAATAAGCGTAGTATAAAAGAAATTTTGAAAAGCGTTGTCCTATATTCAGTATTGTTCAAGTTATTGTTTCTGATCGTATCGGAGAAAACTTCGATTACCTATTTCAATTTCATGTGTCCTCAATAGTAATCCCGCCATCCGTGCCAACCATTGTGGGGATTCGAAGTATATGATTGTGCCTATATTGCATTGCGCATTTTATCGCGAATATTGGACGCATTGTGCCTGTTTACGAGGTGAAGCTCGTGAATGCATTCCATGAGTCTTAGAATGTATAGCGAAGCACAATAATGACCCTCCCCCCCTTTCAGCGTCACGTTTTCGGACATTTTCTTTATTGCCATCTTCGTTCTCTCTAGTTGCATGTGAAATTCTTCGTTCTCTCTAGTTGCATGTGTAAGATATATGAATCATAGTATGCATATATTTTTTTCTTTTTATGAAATTATAGTATAATGTTTTGTAAAAATAAAACATTAATTAACAAGAAAATAATTTTTAAAAATGTATATTTTTATGTAGAAAATCTTTTATATTTCATATTTTGCCTTTAAAGATATTTTATAATATTCTTTGAAATCGATTTTATGGTCTCAACTTTTTTATACTATGAAATCGCAACAAAAATTGGGTCATAATATTTACTGAATTTTTTTAACGACGTATCGAATATCTAGTAGTATTTTATTGAAAAAGAACTAAAAGCATTGGATTTTTTAATGAAACTTTCAAAAGCTAATAATTTGAAATCTGTTTTATTTTATGATATATAAGGACGAAATATAATAAACGAAAATGAAAATAAAAATAATCGTATAAAAATTTAATTTTATAATTGGACATTAACTAAATTTAGAGAATAATTTTTTAATTATTGATCATTTCTGAGAGAAAAATGATTAATTACACTTCAAGTATCTCATCATTTTTTTATATTTAAAAATTAAATAATTGAACAAATTAAAGTCTAGAATTTTTTGTTAAAGAGAAACATTTATTTTAATATCCGCAAGTAAGCGTTAATCATTTCTTTTTACAATACTTTACTGCACTTTCTTTGCTTCTGTACTTCCTTTTTCTTGCTTTCTGTCGCATCTTTTTTCTTTTTCTCTTGCCTATCTTGCTTGTTTTATTTTCTCATTCAACTCTCTTGTCGCGTGAGTATACAGAAATGTGGGATCAATAGGGTGGAGAGTGTGGGAGCTACCCCCTGTGCTATTCCGTGACTCATAATACACACTTGCTTGAACCCAAGCTATAGTAGGTTTGTCCCGTGACTCTTAGTTTTTAAACTATTTTTGTGATAAACCTTTTATTTGCTTCAGAGAGCACGCTTTTCTTATTGATTGTCTTTATAAAAAATATTCCCTATTCCTTCATACCTGCCTCTATAATTCCTGTAGGAACGTGCAATCTAGGAAAAAGTATAAGGAAAAGAAAAATAGAAAAACTAAGGAAAGCACTTTCATTCTAAGGAGGACAAATTTTTTCAAGTGTGAATGTGAATTGTTAGGTTCAAAATCTCTCTCTCTCTCTCTCTCTCTCTCTCTCTCTTATTTTATAGATAAATACATTTATTTATTTAATTTTTATAACATAATGTATCCTATGTTATTGATTTTTCTCGTCTTCTTCTTTCATTATTTATTTTGTCTTCTTGATTTTTATTTTTTTACATTTTAATTTTCATATATTAGTATGTTATAACGTATTACAAAAAAATGTATTTGTACATATTCCTAACTAATAGAGAAAGTATTATAAGCGTTGATTCGAGGGTTTTTTTTTTTTAGAATTGGTTTTATTAGTTTTTGTCATTGCGATAACTTGATTCTGTCATTGTCCAATCGATTATTTGGTTCTTTGCCAGCGCACCTTTTTGGAGAAGCTTACACAGCGATGAGTCATAGCTTGTCAATGCGTTTCCCGTGTATCGACCTGCTATACGGACGAAACGCAGGATTGGTTAGTACTCACCCTTATGGGGGAGGAATCGATTCGACATAATGGAATATAATTTAATTTTGCCATTAAACCGCATGAAACAGAAACGGTGACGTCATCCAATGAATTACGAGCATTGTTGATACACTTGGTTGATACTATCTAAATATGCATTCTTTTTGTACTAAGGGTTGAAATTGTTGTAATACCGATGATCTCAAATTTCAATGCTGAAGGCGTTCAAAAATAATCTTTTTACTTTTTAGGCTGAGTTGTTCCTTTCGGTAAACTTCAGCTCACTGTCTTATTCTCTTACTCTTTTATGTTTTACTTTTTTATCCAATAAGTAAATTACCACATAGTTTATCTAAAAATGAAACAACCCTTAAGTGTGCAAATATTTAAGAGATCAAATGATCTATGCTATAGGAGAATAATCTGCAGATTGTAATTATATTTGTATAACTTCTAAAGACAAGCGTAATAAATAGATTAATTTTTCAAAATTAATTTTTTCTGAATTATTGACTTAAATATTTTTTGAAATAAAGTATTACATACCTATATGAAATTATATACGTCGTTCATACGCCTCGTATATTGCATAAACATCAAAATAAATTCAATACATCATAATATCATTTCGAAACTTGAGTCTTGAATTCAATAATCTAAAAAGAGAGATGAAATCTTTGAGAAATGACAATTATTTTTATTTAATTTATACAAATGTTAAAGCATTTTATTAAATAACGTTTAGAACCATCGAGAAAATGTATCTGTATCTGTAAACATTATAGAAAAACGTCTGTTTCTAGTGTGGCTCACTCAGGCTGTGTATAAGTTCGCTGAACTCAAGTATAGACTCAAGTTTGCATTACCTCAAATATGCGATATACGATCGTGCCTCGCAATCAACGACGTTATCGGCATTCGCCGATATCCAGCATGAAGGAAAAACGGAATCTAATAATCAGGCGTCGAGATACCTTACGTGTATCTCGAAGATAGAAAAGAACGACTGGATCGGTGATTGCCCGTCGCCGCTGTCATTCCACGTGTGTTCGAAAGCCGCGGTATATACACGGCTATCACCTGCGCTACCAGTTCTCCGTTATTTCATTGCAAATTACTTGCCGAGCTACGAGCCGCGTTATACAGTTATCACAATGAGAAAGTTGTTTCGATCCGAGACGTAGAGACGCACGAGTGACTTCGTCTGTGCGCGATTGCGACTCGAATGTGATTCGGAGTTCACTGCGCGTAAGTCGTAAACCTTGAACGAATGGAAGAAAATCGCTGTGAAAATCGCTGTGAAAATCGCGAATTAAATTTACAGTTTAACACTTGGTTCGCGACCTGCGGAATCGTTTAATAATAAGTCTTGCTCGTTCCATTTTTATTCTTCAATGTACGTTCGTTTTATTTTCAGATGACACTAAGGAAAAAAAGTTGCTGATTTAAAAAATATTTAGTTGATTCAAAATTAAATGTAGTTATCACAGGCTGTGAAACAAATATTTGTTAATTCACAAATTCAAAAATTCAAACAAATAACATGTTTTAAATTACAAGATTTTGTTAATATGACTCGTGTATATTTAACCTAAATATGTATTGAGTTGTCCAGAAAGTTCGTGCCGACTAACTTATATAATTTAATAAATGTATATTAAAATTTAAATTTTCTGCGTTTCGATTTTCCTTCAACATCGGCACGAACTTTCCGGACAACCCAACAAATACTTGAACTAAACACTGTACAAACTAAACGCATTTAGTTAACAAAGTTTTTTTTTTTTTTAGTGTAGAATATTGTTTTCCGATTTGTAGCATTACGATAGTATTATTTTTACATTTTTCGTATAGGATCCATAAGAATGATAATTCGACAAAAAGAAAGCAGATAAGCTGCTAATTATGAGATCGGATTTTGTGGATTGGAATATCTAAATTCTACGGAAAGAATAGCTTTATTGAAGTATCTAAAAATTTAGCTATAATAGATACAGATCTAAAAATAATTTTGTTGTAGTATCATTAAAATAATTATTTAAAAATCTCAAGCACGATGATCAATATCGCAAAAAAATTTTGATATTTTAGCAATCAGTTTGAGCGTTCGATATGATTATTTTGATGGTTCAAAATTATTCACAAAATTATTTTCAACAATATAAATTTTTAAATATATAAATATACTTCAACAAAACCATCCTTTCCATATAATCGTTTTGATAATCTAAACAAAAATTTTCATCTATATCTCTAAGTCTGTATCTAATTCAATTTTTAGGTAGGTATTTCAATAAAACCATTCCTTTCCATGTACAAGTATAAAAATTTGATAAGCTAATGCTGTACATAATCTGACAAGTCTTCATCGATTTAAAGACTATGAAATGAACAGAATTGAAGATACTCTTAAGAATTTATCCGTTTTAAATTGAAGAAGTAAAGAAAATGATAAAAGGTTTTAAAATTTTTTTCGATTAATTTTAATTGCTCGAACTGATGTTTAAATGTGTTTATAGATCGCAGTTAAGATTGAAAATTATGATCTCACTTATAGAGAGAGTTAATTTTATTAAATTATTTATTAAATTGTTTATTAAGTTATTTATGATCGACTGAAGAAAAACTTGCGCGACTTCTTTCATTCCGCGTCTTTCATTCTGCTAACCACAAATCGCGCACACGTGATTCCAATGTTCCGGTCGAGATCTTGTATCTTTTTTTTTTGTTTGCACTGTAGCGTGGCAAGGTAAGACGTCGCAAAAGAAGACTAAGAAGGACATGGGCATCACGTATGGTTGTAAGAAGTCGCGTGGCCCTTGAATGGCTACTCGATGGAAATGAAAGTAACACGTTTCGAATGCCAGCTAGTAGTGTGGACCGTGGATTTTTCATATTTCTCTCTCTCTCTCTCTCTCTCTCACTCATTCACTCACTCACTCACTCACTTACTCACTCACTTACTCACTCACTTACTCACTCACTGTTTGTTACTGCAACGACGACCTGATTTGTCCTTAAGCCAACGCTGTGGCATAAATGTCGACAGATCGAATCGTCCTTGAACGATAAAAGCTCGCATTCCTCCTGAAGTAGATGAGAAACTTCGATCAGTATCATGTTTCATTGATTATCCAACTTTCTAAATTCTCATAGAATGTGGAAGCAAAACGTGTTTTTTTTTTTTTTTTTTTTTTTTAAATGAGAAAACAAATTTTGTAATGTTATTGAAATACTACAATGTCATGATGCAATTCTATCCCATAATTGGAGACTGTAACAATGAGATCAAGGAAAATGACAAAACGAGCATAGAATTACTTTACATAAAGAATTATTTATTTAAATTAATATGTTCGTTGTTAGTGTGATTTCTTACCTTATTTATGAAATTTGTAATCTACTCATTAATAAGACGTGGAAAGATGAAGAGTTGATGGTGGGAAAATTGCAACACAGGTGTGATTTACAAGCGTAAGGGCGAAAGGTCATTACCCTTGGAATATACAGAAGATCAGTTTGTACGATGCTAATTGTAATATGTCGTCAAAGTTGTGACTCTGGACACTAACTTTTGTTTGTATACTTTACTTCGGATAATTGAATGTTAATATGTCCAGTTTCACTTTTCGTGCCGAGCCGCTAAACGACGTTCAGAAATCTTTCCGCGCATGTTGCTTGCGAAATTCCTCATTGTCCCGTGATGTTGGAAGAGGTGGAGGTAGAGGAGGAGGAGGAAACGAGGGGCGTATGTGTGCCAAGAGGTTTTTCTCAGTCGTCGACCGCGATAGATACGGTCGGATTGTTCGTTCGACGGAGAAAAGTCTTCACTCTCTTGGTGGCGAAATCGACACT
>NW_017259213.1:26261-43531 GCF_001594045.1 Atta colombica | reverse complement strand
AAATTTAAAAAAAAAAAAAAATTTTTTTTTTTTTTTTTTTTTTTAGAGTAAGTCTTGTTAAAATTTTCTTGTATGCGTATTTAGTGAAACAACGTCTCCACGTCTCTCGTTTTCTGTAAAAGCGTGATACGGAATATGCCTTGAATCTCATTTTGTTAAAGGTCTTCAAATCTACGATTTTTTAAAAATATATATATCTTTATGTCTCAAATAAGTGACTAAGTTAATAAGTAACGTTAATACATGAATTCTTAAAAGCAAAATTAAAGTTTCTTATTAACTATTGACTTACCTAACGTATTTCAAATTTTATGATTTCATTTTTATCATATAGGATAAGTGGTCCAACAATGAACCATGTAAATTTCAGAAGCTTATATCTCTTTCAATTATTGAATTGAAGATCTGAATTTTGGCATACAATTTATGAATTTAGTTGGCTACATACTATAAACAATAACTTTTAAGTTATTTTTTAAATTTAGCCACAATTCGATTATTTAAAAAATCGAGAAGTGGTTCATTGTGTACAAGGGGGAGTATACAATGAACCATGTTTTTTAAAATAATAAATTACATGTTTTATACTACGAATTGTTGGATTATTTTAGTTTTGCTATAGTTTAAAATGTTTATTTTATAAAATAGATAATTATAAGGTGAAGATTCACAAGGCCGAGCGTTTTTCTTTCGTTTTGAGTGAAAACGCGTCAAATGAATATATTTTTATTGAGATTTTAGGTGGGAGAAGAGGCCGTATTCTAAATAATTATTACAATGAATTATTATTTTGAAAGTTATCGTAAAAAAGATTATGTGATACACATATACTATGGTTCATTACATCATTGTTCATTACATCAAAATGATTCATTGTAAACCACTTAATCTTTTCCACAATAATATCTCCTAATGTGATAAAATAATATAACAGAAAGAGTTGCTTACAGAATAATAAAGCCAAATGTGCACACAAAACTATTGTACAATGAAAAAAATGTTAGATATAACAACAAAAACATAAAAAATGCGTAAAACTTACGAAAAAAATTTACTTTGCAACCCAAAAATTCTTAAAATGTGAAATTACATCTAGCGATCTACCAGTTAACTGGTATGGGGAGGAAGAGTTTAAATGCGAATTGCTGCATGATAGCAACACAATCTGATAACGTCGTATTAATGAAATTTACGAAATATCGCAATAATTCATAGTGTACTACTGGTTCATCGTTAGGACTACCTATTCTATTTATACAAGTCAATTAATGAATGTACATAGAATATTAAAATGTATTAATGTATTTAAAATATTGTAAAATTTGAAAAATACTTTATTATTACTATACTTTGTTACTATAAAGTTGCATTCGTATGTACTATTCAATATATTTTTTGAAGAAGTTTAAATCTTGTATATTTTAATGAGTATTGCAAATAGTCAAATACATTTTTAAAATCGTTTTGTTTGTTTGTGCTTTTAGGACCAGTTCGAGAATCTATCCCTGCACACACAAAAAGGGATAGAATTTCTCGAGAGGTATGGCCACTTCATACGTGATCGTTGTGCGATCGAATTCGAATACGCAGCGAAACTCAGGTGAGACATAACAACTTCCTAAGAATGTAAATAAAGAGGTACGGAAGATTAGAGGAGACACTTGAACATTTTCGAAGTATTTATACTCTACGTGCTAAATACTACTTCGATTTTCTTTATTATAGATATATTTTAATAATTGTTATAATCTTTTATAATTATAATTATTATTATCTTTTTCGAGCTTTTTTTCAAATAATCTGCATTTCAATTTATTGCATGATTAATTTGGGGCATTCTGTATGAGAAGATTTCTTACAGAAAACCGCAAGAAATTAGAAAAATTTTGAATTTATCTCTGTCTGTGTTACTTTTGATCTATTTATTATCTATAGTTACTTTTATTTTTTTAATTTTTTTGTTTGCCTTGATTGTTATTAAAATTTACATTATATTAAAGACAATGGAAGAGAAATGCGTAAAAAATTAAAAAGAAAAATGGCGATAAAATATTTCTCCTAGTTTTTCCTAGTTTGAAAATAATTTAAAGTGAGATAGAGAAAAAACAAAGAATCAATAGCAGGTGCAGGGAGTATAGAGACCCTCTTGGAATGCTTTCGTACCTGACATATCTTGTGTTACCCTGCCGTGCAAGTCGATGTGCTCGTACACGATGCTATTTTTTTTTCAAGTGCCTCAACAAAGGGTGAGGCATCTGAAGCGAAATAATTTCAATGGGACATTTTGTATAACGAGCGTGTCTCACGCACCCTGCGGGTTCAGGGACGAGGCGAGATCTGTAGCGACTAATATTGTGTTAAAGGAATCCCTTGTCCGTTCCGTGAATGCCGTCCACTGTGGCGTACTTTTGTTCTATCGGGTGTCTCGAAATCCATTCATTCCGGCCGCTTAATTACTCTGTTTTGCATTGCGCTTAATTATTTCGTCGCATATTCCGAAATGTGCGCTGCATGCAACATTAATAGTAATTAATTGTACAGTCTGTCGTTTGACATAATCAACGAAAATATACAGTAGGGGTGAAATTTTAGAGACATGAGACGTATATATGTTCATTGTTCTTCGTTTTTAAATACACCTTATAGCGAACCTATAATTATACGCTCTGTCATAATTAAAAATATTTAAAATTGTTGTGTCACGTAACTTGAGGTGTGAGCTTTCATAAGAAACTTAATCATGGTAATTGTATAATTACAATTACCATAATTAATTTTCTTATGAAAGCTTAAGGAGATTGTAAGGCAAATGCAAGAATGTATGTTAAGAATTATTTGAAATAAATTACAGATTATTCTAAATTAATTTAAAAGTAATACAAAAAAAATTAAAGATAGTTGATCTGACTCTGGATCAAAAGTTATTTCAATAAAAAATAATATTTTTTTAATTTGTGCCCTAATAGAAATATATGAGAATGTATTATAAAATAATGATAAAAATCTCAATTTTTTAATATAAGTATACTACTTTATGAGTTCAAGAATATTTATATAAAGTTACATTAAGACATTAGTTGTTCAATAAATAAACCAAATATTTATTTCTTATAAACTAATTGGTAAATCTCAATAAAACTTTGCATAAGACATTTTTAGTATTTAAAATATTTATATAAAAAAATTTAGATTTTTGTTATTTTTTAAATTTTTGTTTAGAACAATAAAACTAAAATATCAAATAAAATAAATAATCTATAAAAATGTATTACTATCAATAAAAACAGAATGTTATGAACACAATTTTTCACATGTGTGTAGTTTGTTTAAAGCGTAAATATTAATATATGTATTCTATGCCCTACAACTTCTTTAATGTATACATTATACCATGTGATACAATTGAATTGTTATACAAATGTAAATTGTTTGAATTCGCGTTTAAATTTACATGTTCGACGAGAAAATTAATGAGGAAATGTACAGACTATTCTAAATCGATTTTGACGAAATGAAGGAATTAATTAGAGGTAGACGTGTTACTGTGAGCAGTGATTTCACGCGCTTCGCTGCGCACGTTCGCTCTTGGCGCTGCATACGAATCATCGCACTCGCGCGTCCTTCGTCTTAATGCGCTGCAATTTCCAGCGTCTAGCTCGACCCTCGATTCACTTTCGTATAAAAGCGTGGCGGTTAGTGTACGCGTATTCTGGGATGATTCTGGGAAAATTGCCACGACTCTATGTAATACTCAAAAAATTACGCGATCAAATAATTGGAGGCTCACCTGGATATCCAACGTATAACAGTATCTAGGAATTTGGCAAGTGCCCAAAAAAGGATCGCACGTGCATCTGGATGATACTTGGAAAGTCTTAAAATATTTTATTGCAGAAGAATTATCCTGGTATATAAACTTTCGCTATTTCCCATTAATCTTTTTTTTCATTAATTTTCTTTTTCCTCTTCATGTTGCTTTGCTATATCAAGAGCGTGTGATTCAATGTGATAGTGTATTTATAGACGGATGTGGTGCGCCATAAAAATTAAAACGGCACGCCCAGATCCGTTTTAATCTGCGCCGCGACCAAAAATAATTTCGCGTACTCGCGAACTGATATTTCTTCGATTACTCCGCGGCGGTACAATCCGCGATTTGACCCCTTGATGCACCTCGACGGAATGATCGCGTACATTGCAATAAATTCTCAACCAACAGGTTTTTCCATAACAGGAAGCGAGCGTGTGGAAATTGCGAGATGTGGCAATTCTTTGAGCATGTTGTTATATCGCTATTGAAATATTATTATAATTGCATTATAGCAACTGTTTACTATTGCACATATGTGTGATGTACTCTAAAAACTGATGTGATTTGTAGAAATATTATTTAGAATATAAGGATTAAGAAAAACATAGAATTTCTAATATAGATATGAAGCCATTTAATAGGCTTTTTTAATACATTCATTAGAATAATATGCATTATATGCACTATAAAAAAAATCGGGAAATTCAACTCGGATTGAGGTAAACCAACTCAATCTCAGAGTTAAATACGGCGAACTAATTGTCGGGTTGCACCAAGAAACATTTTAACGTTCCTTTAATATCTTCCTTGTGTTAATTAAACATTAAATTTAGTTTTATAACATATTTAAATAATTGACTAAACACTATTGGTAGTAACGGAACATAATATCGTTAATTAAAATAATTTTATGAGCGCGATGAAATAAATCTGCAATAGAATAGATTGTTTTTAACATTTGACTGGACTTCTATAAAGTAACGTGAATTTAATAAATTGTTGATAATAACTATTTTGAGATAATCTCTACTTTATCTTCGAGTGAAGTAGATTTAATAATTTATCTAATAGGACAATTCATTAAATTTATTTGATCCCATTATTTTGTAAAATAATTTAATTAAAATAATTATTATATAAATCGATTATTATATAAATCGATTATTATATAAATCAATTGAACTTTGAAAAAAATGTTTGTCATCATGATGTCATCATGATGTGACAAAAAGTGTATGAAAAGATCATTTGACCATCCTTGCTTTATACAGATAGATATCGAATCTTTCTTATGAGTAGACGCCATCTGTTAATAATTCCACAAAATGCTCCCTTCTAAATCAAAGTGAAGTATCGTTAATGTTTTATTAAATTCCTATTACTTTAAGTCGTGTTATTTTTACATTATATTCATGTTCATTTAACAACAATAATGATTCATTTAACTTTATAAATACTTATGATTATACCGTCCCATCATTGAATTACGTAAATAAATTAATTCAATTTATTTTTCTGTATGATTGATTTAATCTCCATGAAGAGGCAGATTTATTAGAATTACATTAAATCACCCTTGTGGTAGTCGAATGAATTTCTAATATTATTGCATTAATCTTATTTCGGTTAATCATATACTTTGATTAAATTTTTGAGTACAATTTATTACGTAAAATTATTCATCTAATTAGTATAATTATTTATCTAACTAGGTTTTTATTCTTCTTGATTATACTTCACTTAATTCAAATCGCGCAATCCTCAGATTTAGTTTTTTTCACTCTGAGTATTTTTTACAGTGTGGAATAAAATTATGAAAAATGTAACATGGCGAAAATTTTTCAAATTTAATTGCGAATGTAACGAATTAAAGAAGTTATTATTGTTGTTTGATGAATGAAATTTTACGACATGCTCCTTAGAATATATTTGCATATAGGATTTTAGAAATATATTGATTTAATTGTGATATCTCTCTATATTTATTAAATTAGTCTGTATAATAAAAATGTAATTTTTAGTAACAGATTAATTTTTTATAAAAGAGATTAATTCGTCAGTTATTAAAAATTATTACTCAAAACTATACTAAAAATTATTGCCAATTATTTGATTAAAAAATCGCAAATGATAAATTCGGAAGTAATACAGAGATCATTTCTCCGAGCAGTTTATTTCCGGGTAATCTGATAGTTCCTGTTATTCGCCTAACATTTCTCGGCGTGTCATTTCACCTTCGTGAGAAACGTGCATCAATAATCTTATTTCTCTTTTCTCTGTTACAGACGTCTCGTGAAGAGTTATCAACCGAAGAAGAAGGAGGAGGAAGATTATCAGTAAGTATAAAAACTATATGTTTGCATCTCTCTTCTCGAGTTACTGACGATCTCAGATACCATAGATTATTGAATCAGAAAGAGTAATAAACATATGTTTAAATTATCTATAGTCTAAATGGATTATACCACTAGTTAATCAAAGAAAGTAGATAATGTATCATTTGACGAATGAAATAGTAATTATCTAAGGTGATTATTTTCAAAACAAAAGTTGTATAAATTAATATAAATACTTATTTTTTTATTATGTCTCTTATGATATAAAAATACATTCTGCAATTATATGCACACACTCAACGCGTTGGAATTCAACGCATTCTTGAATATAAGGATTTATTAAAGCAAAAAAATATATGACGAGATTATTTCCTTCGAGAATCTCTACTGATCTTTAATTTCATAGGTATACCGAATTCTGTGGAGCCATAATTAATTTCTGACTCGACGCACAGAATGTGTACTGCGCGAATAATTAAGCGCGCATAAGAGCGTGGTTAGATCAGAGTAAAATAAATGGCAGTTAAAAAAGCAGAATCAGGGTAAAAATAAAGCAAATTTTATTTCAATAGATATTCTCCAATTTTTCACTTCTTTTTTACTCTCGCGCTAAATTTTTTTATTCGTCACTTGCAAACCAACGTCAAAATGAAATAGAAACAGGAGCAACCTGTTTATCTTGCGACCTAGAATCCAATCCTGATCGAAATTAGAAAGTTATCATCAATTTTTGTTCAATAGAATGTGATATTAACACCTTACAGTTTTAGATTTCTATTTTTTGCGCTTAAATGTGACCTCTTTTCTATCAAATTCTAAAACTTAGGGAAGAATCAGAATTTTATAAATTAATTATAAAATAAATTATATAAAAACTAAAAACGATCTTTTTAATAAGATGCTAATTTCATGCAGAAATTATACTTTGCAGCATAGGCGAGATACTTATAAGTTCAATAACTTCGCAAAAAAGATCCTATAGCGCTCGTAGTTGGTTCGTTATGAAGTGTTAAGAATGTGTCATGCTAATCAGCGTAGGCTGAGATTTAGGCTTTTCTCGTTTTATGAAATTAGCCTGCGTCAGCGTGTAGATCAGAAATTATTCTTGTCGTATATGTAACAATTATTATTTAAAATTTATATTAAACTATTTCAAAAAACAATTAGTTAAATTAGCGACGTTATTCATGCATTTTATATTTATTAATTAAGGGACAAGATGGTTTACTTATATGAAATGCAAATTGTTTAAAATATCTAGATCATTAATATTTCTCTCATTAATATTTCTTGACAAGAGACATTAAAAACTTACTAATTACAAAATTGCAAACTAAAGTATTAGACAAAAAGGCGAAATTTAGAGGATGATAAAGTAGAAGAGAGAAAGCGGACTTCTTAAAAATATTAAGAAAGTAGTATATAAAGAAAGAATTGCGAATTTTAATCAAATGAAAATAAACATCTACGAAAAGAGAAAGTAGATAAGGGATAAAATAAATGTAGAACGAGAGAACAAAGAGAAGAACGTGCTTGTGTTCTTTTAGGTATAGTCCTTGTCGGGCATTTAAAATGGAATTGAACGAAGTGAACGATCAAGCTGGTCAGCGGGAAGTAATCGCAGAAAATCTCCAGGCCAACGTCCTGCGGGAACTTAACATCCTGGTTAAGGACTTCAAAGAAGATCGCAAGAAGCATCTGCAGGAGGGCGCGCGACTAATGGCCACCCTAGCCGGTCAGATCGGCAATCTGGAGCGTGCCAGAAAGGCCTATGAGAAGGCTTTCCGCGAGGCGGAACGCGCTGTGGAGAACTATCAGCGAGCGGACGCAGATCTTAATCTTTCGAGAGCAGAGGTGCGTGATAAAAAATTTCCTATCATTTCATAATAAATCTCGTCAGCTTTTGCGTGCTGGGTACCGATCATGTAATTTTTTCTCTAGAGCGGAAAAGTGAAAATTTTTATGTATGTACGTATGAGCATATACACACATACATATAAAAAATTTTTACGTTTCTGCCCTAGAGAAAAAATTACATGATATCTTTTCTGAAAATGACTTAACTTGTATACGATAAGTGGAAAGAAGAGTCAGTAGTATCATTTCGACAGAATATAGACAGAATCTCAAGTTTTTCTACGGATAGATAGAAAAAATTATGCCTTTAAATTATGAACGATTGTTGAAAATTGTATATTGATGCTTGATGATGATCAATTTTATTTCTGCAACGAGCAGGTGGAGAAACAGAGGATGAATATGACTATGAAGACCCAGCAGAGCGAGGAAGCCAAAACGGAGTACGCGAATCAGCTACAAAAAACGAATGACATGCAGACATTGCACTACCACACAGCGATGCCGGAAGTGTTTCAACATCTTCAGGTACTACTTTATCATAACTGTGCGTGATTGCGTCTATGTTTTATTATACTGTTTGTAATTCTTATAATATTATTCGAAAAAATATTCTGCTTTTTGTACAAGAGTTCAAAGAACTGTGCATCGATGTTATGTTTATATAATAAAAAAATATGAAATGATATTTGTCGACATATTTGACATATTTGAACAATCATAGATTAAATTATACGCTAATCAAATACAAAGTTAAATTTTAATTAAATTTGAATTAATTTTACTCAAAATTATGTTATTTGTCTGTGTCCTTAATTATAAATTTACCAATATTAGTTTAATAAATTAATATTAACTTGCTAATTGGAAATTATTACAATGTTGTCTCTCAATTCAATGTTTCAATTATTAATTCTTTTCTCATGGGTAATTCTCTCTTATATGTCGCGCTTTTGCCACAGGAACTGGATGAGAAGAGGATAAAAAACATGCGGAATTATATGATGAAATCTGTAGAGATTGAGCGGGCAGTGGCACCGATAATTGCCCAATGCTTAGACGGCATTGAGAAGGCAGCGAACGAGATTAACGAGAAGGAGGACACAATGTTGGTAATTGAACGGTATAAGAGCGGTTTCCAGCCACCCGGCGATTTTCCCTTTGAAGACTTATCGGTTGCTAAGAACTATGAGAGCAATAGTCAATTGGCTCAGCCCGTTATGCAGCCAATCCATAATCACCTCACGGTCAAGGGTACTGTCTCCGGTGGCAAGATCAAAAAGAGGGTTGGCCTCTTCGGGATTTTCGGCAGTAATAAGGTAGATACTCGTCCATTGCTCTGAAAGATTGTTGCAATTCTTTTGAGATCATTGGTGTACGTTCTCAATGCATAGGATGTATTGAAAAGATAAATAGATGAAGTCCTTGAATTTAATGAAAGCTGATAAGTATTGAAAAATAATTGAGAATTTTGGTGTATCAATTGCTAATTAGCTAATTTAAAATAATATAATCTCATTGGTAAAACAGTTAAAAATTACTGAGGCTTGTCGATATGAGTGGTGTGTGCACTTGAACTATGTGCAAGTGCACCGCTCCGTGAGAATTTAATATTTTTTTCATAGATTTTTCTTTAATTCTTTGTTTGACATTTTTAATTTAATACAAGATAAACTTTATATTACTTATTATTACTTTTTGATTATTTCATTTAATTTTATAAATTTGTATTAGAACGATATCTTTTCAAACATCCTATATTATGTATTATATTTCTCGTGAAGCCATCGAGTCTGGGCGATTTCATAAAATTTTGCAACAATTCTTTTGCGCATATCACAATTACATAATTGCAAAATTTTTTAATCCATTGAAAAAATGATTCCTGATAGGGAATATTTAATTCGCAATGTTTATAAGCCGAAGACTCGAATGACTCAAAGAAGAACTAATGTAACTTACTGCATTATTTATTTATTACCCTCTGCGAGGTCGTGAGAAGGAAAGGATAATTGCAAAGAATTGCATATTATTTTTATAGCATGCATGACAATTCTTTGTGAAGTATAATATTATTTTATTTTTTTAACTTATCATTTATGTATATTTTGCATCTCCTTATTCGCCGACAGGCCTGCTCTTATATGCACACAATATCTATTGCGCATGTACATTAGTAGATTCTGCATTCTTCCGACCGGCTGCAATGTTATTTACGTGTGACTTCTCAATTATGTTTTGTGCACTGTTTTCTATGATTATTTGAAACGTTTTTTGTATCTTCAAATTATTATTATTTGAAGTGATTTCGATATTATATATACACTTTTATAATTCATAAGCGCTTTTGGGATACAGTAAACTCTTTATATATATGATGAATTTATATACTGATAAATTCAAATTGAAAACTCAAAATTTTAATTATAATTAAGGTTAATTAAAGAGATTAATTAAAAAATGTTTTGTGTTCATTACATGCTAAAATGTAAGATTTTGTTAATTTACTTAAATAGTAGCACACTTATTTAACATCTTTATATTACGACGATATAATATGTATTATAAATATTTAATTTTTATTAAACATTTTTAATAAAAATTGAGAAGGTAATTAGGTGTTAGGGATTAATTTTCGGGATTAAATTTTCGAATTGCTTTTATACACTCCACTCTTAAAATGTAAAATGTAAAAAAAGAATAACAATTAATAAATTTGATAAACTCTGATAAAAATTACAATACAGTTCAATAGTGTATTATTTTTATACGTTCGGACTATAATTTGCAATCACTCTTTCGTTTGATCTCGCATAATGAAAAACATAACTTATTTTTCTTCTGTACTTTCTATTAATTTGGTGGATGGTTCAATCTGCCTCTGTGGTCTCTTGTTTCCAATCATCACGGGCTATGAATTGGGATATTATCACACTTAGTAAGTACTTCGTAGACCGCTTTTCCGCTCGCAATTATGTATATAATAACTATTTATCTGCTTTATAAAGATAAAATACATATGATATTAAAATATCTTATTAAAAGAGCGTGAACCCAACGGATATATTAATCTTAATCAGTATAAGATAAATCAATTATATTTACTGTATACGAATATATGAAATTTAATTAAAATTTTATATTGTGTAACCAAACTATTATAAATTAAATTATATTGTAAAATATAACAAGACATGGAATTAAATTGGAATTTAATGTGAAAATAACTTACAATTTTGAGAATTGAAATAATTATGTTTTTAAAAATTTACAATTCTTGTAAGAGATTTACTTTGAATAATATTTGTAAAGTTAAAAAATATATTTTATATGAAACTATATTGAAATTAATGTATTGTAAAATATTTTTGCATTGTTAAATAACGTTGTAAAAACTTGAACTTAATTAATGTGAAATTATTATGTAAAAATACTGAATCAATGAATTTTTTATTGTATTACACGTATTATAAATATCTTATATTATTTAAGATTAATAATTTCCGAAATAATGAGTTCTCGCTTATGCTATTGCTGGAAGTCTATCCTGTTCATTCGCTGAATGATACGCTTTTCGAATTTGTTTCATGCTAACGACAGAAGTTGATCGAGGTGTGCATAGCTTTAAAGGTCTGTCTTTTATATAATCGCCAAGTAATTTTCCGATTGACCCTTTTGGTGCTTAGCTGAATGCTTACAAGTGCTCGAGATTTGCTAGTCTTCTTTACATGTAGTAGTAAATATATGAGACAGGCAATCGCTTCTTCGAAAGCAAAATTATCTTGATAATTAATTCGATTATTTCGATTATGTAAAATTAAATTGAGAGAATTCCTACATCTGCGAAATATATGAATCATATGAATCACTTAAACAAATCTAATTTTTGCGAAAACAAAAGCTTTTGCGGATCTATGAAATGTAAAAAATTGTAAAGTCTTGATATTTAATAACATCATTTCGCGAATTTCTTAATTCTGAAATTAAAGAAATTAAATTTTAATTCTTCTAACACATCATATTTTCCACCTTCTAGCACCAAACGGGTTAAATATTCTTATTTCTGAAATAATTTGTTATGTTTTTTTTTATTATATACTGCAAAGAATACATTTTATTGATATTGTCACTTAGAACAATGAGCGATATTGAATATTGAAGTTGTTTATCAATTTATACTAGTTTTCACTAACAATTCGCAGATCATTAACAGAACGAATTCTTCCTGCAACAAAATGTATTCCCAAGCTTTCTCATCTTTCTTTCTGTTATTTTCCTGAGACCTAGACTGTAATATATACGGAGTGAAAAGGAGGAAGGGGAAAGAGAAAGAAACTCGTGTTTTTCAATCATAAAATTATCTTAATTCATTCTTGTTTACATAATTTATTATTATATACATTGCTATTAATTATTTGATTTGATAATATTGTTAAGTTCCATTGCAAATAAAGTTTTTGAGTCTCAGGAATATGCACAGATAATTTTTCAAGGATCGATATTTATTGTAACAAATTCCAGAACAATGTGCCTGGTTACGGTGATGGTGCCAAGGAGGATTGCAGCGATTTGCCACCGAATCAGCGAAAGAAACGATTGCAGCAACGACTGGACGAAATCCAGGCAAAAATTCAACAGGAAACCGCAGCGAGAGATGGTCTAATGAAGATGAAAGGCGTATACGAACAAAATCCTGCTCTCGGAGATCCGATGAGTATAGAGGGGCAACTAAACCAGTCCAGTAACAAATTAGACAAACTCGGAGTTGAATTGGCAAAGTTTCAAGGCTACCTCGAAGAAGCAATGCGTACTGGTGCCAGTTTGTCTAGGTAAATGTAGCTTTATTAGAATTGTGCAAGGTAGTACTGATATTTGTTAGACATACAGAACAATCGCTCTAAAAGTGAGCAATGTTCATAGTGTAATTGTGAAAAGTGAAACGCGTAATATAAACAATATTTATATAGAGTAACACAGTTATAAATAATATAATGCGTGCTTTTATAATTTATGCAATTTTATTATGTTTAAAATAATAAGTTGAAATACATAAATTTTCTATAGAATTGTCTACATAATAATTAATTGGATTAAGACTAGTATATATTTCTGCATAATATGTTTAATTCATCAAAGAAGTGAAAAAGTAACTTGGTGTGATTTCAGCCCAAGTCAAGCACAGCGAAAACCTACTACTAACGGTTCGGCAACGAGGCCATTAAGTTCACGAAGAGGTAGTCATTCGGGCGGCGAGGAGAGTCTTTCGAGATCCGCTTCAGATTCGAGCGTCTGTAATGCGAACGCGAATCAACCGGTTCACAAGAAAAGTGCACCGAGCACACCACAGCCAACTCATGGGTAAGTTATCTTGGTAATGTAGGGTAACCCACAGACTCACACTCCGAAATTTCGGAACTTTTAAAATCCGTACATCTTGTTGTATAAATGCTTCATAAATTTGTTATTATTGAATATATATAATTTGTACCGTGTTTTACCATTATTGAATATTTTATCATCATTAATATTCTATTTTTATATTGTAATTGTATAGATTCCCTTTGTTTCATAAATTCATATTTAGAAACATTGCAATGCCTTCGACTTTTATGCAACCGTTCTTATCTTATCGGAACTAATGAACACAAGTAATAGTGATAATTTGAAATACTACTACATGAGTCATTGCCATTTTACTCGGTTTAACAATTAGTGTGACGTGAATGGAATTTTGCTGTTCACAATTGCTTATAGGTTCAGATTAGATTACGATTTAGTCAATGTGTTTTCGCGAAAGCGTTTGGTTTACGATGTTGAGTAGATTAGACACTTTACACTAGACAAATAGCCACGGTTTTCGCTTTATGGTACTGATGCACAGTTCCACGAACAGCCCGGAATCTGGCCTTGGCGAGTCGAGAACGTCGCTACCCGGCAGCGGCTGCGAATATTATCATGATGAAGTGGACGCTCAGCCGCCACTGGGAACATGTCGAGCGCTTTATCCTTTCGATGGTAAGTCCCTCCCAATTTATAGCCAAACAACATGATTTGTCTATATTCTCAATTTTAGAGATACGAATGTAAGTTTAAAGTCTAACAGAGAGAAAAAATTATGAAATTATGAAATTATGAAAAAAATTATTTTATATTTTTATTATTATAATGTTTAATTTTGTTACTATTTTATTTACAGCAACTAGCGAAGGTTCCATACCGATGTATGATGGCGAAGAGCTATATATGATCGAGCTAGACCAGGGCGACGGTTGGACCAGAGTAAGACGCATTTCGCAACCGATCGAAGGTTTTGTACCGACCTCGTACATAGAGTGTCATCTCTACAACACTTAGCCGCTTCTCCTAGGTTGTTAAAGGGAATCTGCGCGATGCGAAATCACTCGAAGAAGATTATAAACAAAAATGTATTTGATGCCGTCGAAGATTTGAGGATCATGTGTTGGATGAATTGGCACAGGATATCGGGATGACAAGAGCGGCTCGCAGGCCTAATCAATACTTTCGAACGATGGAAAGTCGAAAGATTCTTAAATTTGGAGATGCAATGAGGAACTTGTGGACATGGACAGAATTGTGAATATTCACAAATAAAATATATTTCAAAATTTCTCTTAAGATTTATAAAATTGATGAAAGATAAAAGATAGAATTCCTTATTCATGAAAAAAATCTTTCATCAATCTAAAGATCCGCAGTCATAATCTATAGAAGTAGAAGCGGAATCGGATTATCGCGTGCTAATATTCTCATATTCGAAATCGCGATCACACTTCCAACACATCTTCTCAAGGATTTCTGTTCGATTGATCGGCCAATCAATCAGGAAGAAACAAAGAAACGATACGATACGAACAAACGCCCTGGCTTTGTGATCAATCAATCTAATATAAGTAATAGGAATAAGATCGAGCTCATTTTTGGGCTTTATAGACTCTTAAGAGATATATTTTGCTTTTATTCGGATTTATTTAATATAATACTTTGTTATGTAATAATTACTCTTGCAATTATCTGTTAAAAAAGTATTTAACAGATTTTAATAGCGTATTATTAATAGCGAATGTATTATTTACATTTACGTTTAAATCATTATTTTCGTGATCTAAAAAATACAATTTTTTTTTTATGAAGCTCGCGGCGATCGTACAGTCTTACTCGCATTATTATATTATTTTAAAGTTATAAGTTGATATTAATGGCTGTTGATAATTATTAATGATGAATTTTTAATCGCGGTTCTATTGTTACCGCGAGAAGAAATTCTATATGCGGAAGACCATATCGGGACCTGCATCTTTTTGCGTTTAATTCGTCGAAATTATTATTGATAACAATAATTATTACATTATTAATCTCAAAAGTTTTAATTAGAAATACTGTATCTTGCAAACTGTACATTATGTTTTATTGTGTAAATAAATAATTCTCTTTTTTATTATTTTAAATTAGATCTTATATGAAGGGCTACTGTGGTCCCTAAGTCTATCTACGGCAGGAAACTCATGAATCCAGAAGTAAGGGTTGAATTTAGGCATCTGTATGATAGTGTTATGTCTGATTATATACATACTCGATTATATGCATTTGTCATTTTTAATCCTTTAACAAGAGTAAGAATCGAAACAGAAAAATTGCGTTATTATAATTGTTGAAAAAAATTATTTAAACTCGTAATTGGGAAATGCCAGATTTTTAGCCAGCTATTAGCACCATGGTTGACGAAAATAGTGCAATATTCTGATTAAAAATCTTGAGACGAGTCTTCTCTGTCTATATAAAAATTTATATATTATAAGTTCTCAAGCTCGCTACAGAATTACACTAATGTAGCTGCTAAGGATTAAAGCGCGACTTTTCGTGAAGAGTCGATAGTGAAATAAATATCCTTTATGCACTCACGTGACTTCCGAGACGTATCCTTTTTCCGTGTAGATGCACAAAAGAAACATTTAACGACCTCGTTGAGAAAAAAAGAAGTAATTATCTTAATAATAATAATCGCGCTCCGCCTACTCGTCACTTGCAAATTAATCATAACTGTTGTAATTGTCGCCGCACCGAAGTTTTATCGTTCTTTTGTATACTTGACTCGACATCGTAAAAGGCGGCCGACTGTTACACGGACACTATCACGCTAAGAGAACACGAGACTGATCGCTGCTAGAGTTTCGTCGTACTCACGCGAGTCGAACAAAATATCGACGTTTACTCGTAATCGAGATCACAAAAATCGGCATGATTCCGAAGTACATTGGCATTGAGAGAAGAATTACAGAAATTATGAAAGCACATAGTACAGGATAAAATTCGGCAAAGAATTTATACACATATAATAGGATTTTGTAATTGAACATTCATATATATACGATTTTATGAAATCGAGGCTTTTCTAAAGTTATGCCTCTTCTTCCAAGGAACCATGTATTTGTAGTACCTGGAATTTGTGCAAAGTCTAATTTTTAATTTTAATAAAATAAAGATTCTTAATATTGTTCTAATTTTTAATTGTCCGAAGCGAAAAAATTTTATAAAGTTGGAAGAATATATGTCAGATGTGCCAAGATTTATGAAATTGAAATTTTTTTGTAATACTAGAGTTCTTAAAAATCTTCTTGTGGTTCTTTAACATTCTATAGACTTAAGATTGTTTTATTTAAATCGCATGTAATCGAGATTAAGCAAAAGGAGATGTCTGTAGATATGAAGGATCCTGAAATCCGATTACGTGTAATCAGTTTATGATGAGAAACAGGTTGTTCCGATGGACCAGTCGGCGTACCTCGTTTAAGAAGTTGCCTGAATGTGACTAGTTATAATAGATTTATGTAAATATTGTCAGGAAGATAGAAGCGAGAGCGAGGCTATTCAGTATGCGAGTGCCAGAATCGATATTAAGATTAAGAGAAGGATTCGCTTTTGTCATGGACAAGAGCTTGATCCTTACATATTTGGGTATTCTGCGATAAATTGTGCTGCGTTAATGTTATACATCGTTATATTTAAATGGCTGAAAAATAGTGTTCGCGATAATCATAGGCGGTAAGTTGTCATTGTAGAAGATATAGCGTTGTAGGCTTGCCACTATTGTTATTTCGGGCAATATTTTGCAATAGTGAGAATCTCGATGAATATTGTTAAAGCAGTACAGAAAAGTGTATATCTGAAAGATCCGATCCGTGATTCATATATCTTGGAAGGAAGTCTGCGCGATCACGAGAACCTAGTGTTCTTCGTACTTTTCCAAG
>NW_017259213.1:21395-26161 GCF_001594045.1 Atta colombica | reverse complement strand
ATAGATATATATATATAGATATTATATATTCGATCGTCAGGAAGAAAAGATGTAGCTTCACGTATAGTCGTACGCAAGTACACAAATAAATATGATCAGTTCATTCATACGTACGCACACGCGCATCCTGCCCCCGCTCTTGATTGCTTCCGATTTAACGGCGAAAACAAGGGAATTGCTCGGCGATTATGTTAAAATGAAGAATGAAACCGTATATACGCTCCGATGTTTCATTGTGTCTGTTTTATGTATATTTTGTGATTCTCTATACGCGCGAACAAGTATTGTAGATAATTAATTTTGCGTTTTATTGTACTTTATTATTATTTTTATTATTATTATTATTAATATTGAAAAAAATACAGGTACTAAACCAATATAACTGTTTCGAATATGTTAAAACGTGCCTAATACATATATTTGCGCCTTTTTATATCCAGAGTTCTTCCTCGTATTTTTAATATTTAATTTTATCTGTTATAAAAATATATTTTGACAAAAATGTTTGCTTAGTTTCAGTTCAAAAGTTACATTTCTTGTATGATGATTTTTTAATGTCAATTTCTACTATTTTGTTGTTACATAAAAATAAAAAATATATAAATATCATAATAGTTAAATCTTGAATATAATATTCATATTTATACGAATACCTTGCGAACAATATTGTTTATAATAATTAGTACTATATAATAATAAGTATTAAAACGTGAATTAATACTTTATTTAGTAAATAGAACTTATTTAATATGTATTCAAGTAATTATTACACAATGCAAAAGATACTTTAGTTTTTGCATTACAGAGAGATAAGAAATTTATTTTGTTTTAAAAATTTTATTTATTGAACTCAATTATATAAAATTAGCAGATTGAATGCACCGTCGTCATCCTTATTTTGTGCCGCGTTGCAACTATTTCTGATCAAAATTATATTATTATATTTTGTATTTTATTAATCGCCTGAACTAATACATTGCAAGTGCGAATAAACATCGCGAGTATCAAAGTATTGAACAATCATTGTATCATGCAATACTTTCCGATGTATTTATATTACTATCTATAATTATTAATTGTATTTTTTGATCACATAAGCGAATAATTGCAATGAAGTTGAGATGCGTGCAATTTAAGCTGATAATACATCGACAGTTCGGTAGTAAATTCATTTTATTACATAATAAAATGTAAGTAAAGTTAATTTAAGCTATAAAAATTAAAAAAAGGAATCAGTTGGGTTAGTTACATTAATTAGCGTAATTAAAGCTGCAGGCAAATTTTGTTCAAAATATTTTGGTATTTAAAAGATAATTCGGATTAAATAGCGGTTACGGATGATTAGCAATATTAACGAGTCAATGTCTGTTTAGATACAAACAGAAACCTGAGAGAAGACGACGGTCTAAAATCTATAACTGCAAAGAAGAAGTTAAATGTTAACTACACAATAATATGTTCTCTCTCAGGTTTCTCTCTGCCGTCAATATAATTTCATTAAGTTTATTTTCCAATGCCACATATATTGTATAAAAAAACCTAATGTCATTTTCATTTCATACACTAGCGTAATAATTATTATCATAACATATTTAATACTTAACACTAAAACTCAGTGGAGTAGTATTGCTATATTAATATTTTGGTTTAAAATTTTATTATATAGAACTTTAAATAATAAGTATATTTCTATTCTTGCGCGGTGTTTATACGATTTATAATTGCTTATTATTTTATAAGTTCGAATTTTCTTTCATATAATTTTTTCGATAGCCTTCATTTATTTATTCTAATTGGTTTTCAATTTTTAGAAAAAATATAATTTCTAATCTATTCAAAATATCTTTTATGTTTGAAATTCTACAATACGTAACGCGAATTATATAAATACATGCTTAAATACATGCTAACATCGTAAAAGCACTCGAATGGGTACAGGCTTCTCTATCTTTATAAAACGCACGACTCCAAATTTCGAAAAAGATTGAAATTTTTTGCGCATAGCGTTTATATATCACATTCGAAAGCTAGCGCGATCCAATAAGCATCCGCATCCCGTTCACCGGCTGGCAAGCGAGTGGTGGGGTTCGCCGTTTGATGGCTCCTATAAATATAAATAGCGCATAATTCTCAATTTCATGCTTTTGCGAGCAGGGGAGAGTATATCCTGTCATTTTAACATTGGAAAAGTTAGCAGCCCTGTCTTCAAATCGATTATGACTTTTATCCATATTCTAATCTCTGCTTAATAAAACGACGGAATCTCTTAAAATATAAAACGACGAGAAACGGCGAAGGATCGTTCATCATTGGATTTCTTTATTAAGGTAAGCAATAATTAACTTCGCTTTTACTTCTCGTAATAATATAAATATCGCGTATTGCAGATTCTAGTATAACACATTGATTATTCGAAAGTATATTTTTCTCGCATTGTTCGATCGAAAATCAAGACGCGACATCGTGTCGCGTCCGCGTCGCTTTTTACGCGTAAAGTTGACCGCACACGGAAAACGACGCCGCTTCCTCATTTCGATCGCATTTTCGATTCACATTTTATTCGCGAAATGCGGCGGAAGAAATGACATGGCGGAACGGACTGGCTCTCAGATGAGAGAGAAACGCGCGATCAAATATGGTAATTAAAACCTATATAATACCTAAATATATAATTTGAATGTATATTTTTATACGCGATATTTAACTACCGACTATAGATTCAGTAATTACATATTAATAATCCGTTCAAATATCCGTTCGCGTATTCCACAAAACTTATTCGCCGAAAGTATATCGCTTAAATAATTGACAATGAGATTTTCGAATATCAATCTGCAATACGGAAATAATAATAATCATAAAAAACAAACGTATATTATAATACACGTTTGCCCTTTATGATTGTTATTTTCGTATTTTGAGCATCAGCTATATCTTGAAATATAGAAAATTCATGAATGTGACACCAAGAGTGAGAAGTGTCGCGTCGATTTTGGATTTAACCGCGCAAAAACGAAGCTGTTTCGTCATCTTAATTATTACTACGATTCATTTACACATCTCGATTTGTAAATGAAGCGCAAATGATTAAGAGACGAGATTGATATCGATTAAATTATTTTGAACAAATGAACTTATATTAAACCTATATTTGTCGTTTATTGCAACATTTGGTATTCGCGCAATTCAGATTCAATATTCAGATTCAATATTCACTTATAAGTTTATAAGAGAAGGACGCACGCACGCTATCGTGTAAAAATTCATTAAACATGTTCTTGACGTATAAAATTCACGCGAGAAATGAAATCACTTTGACACAATAATTGCATTTATGTTTTATTTGCAGATGAATACGAGATGGTCAGCTCCAAATGAGTCGCGACTTATTGAATTGGTAAGCAAAATTTATATTAATTTTATATCGATAATTCGTTCGAGCACGTATTTAACAAAACTCATACAGTTGAATATCGTTTTGTTTTGCGTAAAGTCAACTGTTCAAAAATTTTTCGTTATTTTAGATGCATTTCAATGTCCAAATTTTATTTGTAAAATATCAAATATGACAAATTTTCTACGTTCTTATTTTTTTGCTGTCGCAACAAATGAATTATGTATCATATATAATTAATATCGATAATACGAACAAAATATGATATAATATTTATTACGTTTCGCGCTCATACGCTGTAAACATCAGTTCTTGTTGTCTATCAAATATTAAACAGGACAAATGATGCTTACAAGTATTGTAAGTACAAAACAGAGCGCATCTTTAGTAATTATTTGCAACTGCACTTAATTTTAACAAATGATTTTCAACTAGGCACTGTCTACTAGGTACATGTCACAAAGTAAGCAATGGGAAGAGAAGAGAGACGAGAAGCAGGCTTGACAATTCTATGAGGAGGAGGAAGAAGAGGAGGAGAAAGAGGAGGAGAAGGTTTAGAAAAAGCAATGGATTTTGATGGAGAACTTTGCGGTAAGCAAGCTTATTACTTATTGACATAAAAAATTAGTTATTTCTTCCATTAAATTGTTTTATTTCGATGACTAAAAATAATAATTGAAGAGAAAGAATTAATCTAAAATGTTATGGAAATTTATTCTCATGAAAACAATTTTGAGAAAATATATAATTATTTTTTAACAGATAGATATAGTTAAAAAATTCAATGTGTATAAAAAATTATTTTTTGAATTATTAATTATTTTGAACGTTATTTTAATTTGGATCTTGTGTTTGTATGTTACAGAACTATGTAACCACGCAGCTGATAATTCCACGCATCACTCGGTGAATGACAAAGATTTTATCAGGTAACGAATCTGTGAAAAATATAGCAGATCTATCGTTATGTTATATTAGAAATAAATATAATGCTTTATAAATCCATTACTTTAAAATGGATTAGTTATAAACAATTATGATATTTAATCTTGGATATCGTTATTTGTCAACTTGATTAGCATCTTGGTGTGCTATTGTGCTTAAGACTATTATTATATATTCATATCGGAAAAAAAGGTTTCATATATAAAATTATATAAAATTATGTAAAAAATTAACATATTTTATATACAATTATCTATAATATTATATATGGTTATATATAATTAGTTGTAGTTATACATAATTATATAAATATACAATTATATATAATTATATAAAAATATGTCTATATATATTGGGTTGTTCGGAAAGTTCGTGCCGACTAACCTATATAATTTAATAAATGTATACTAAAATTTAAATTTTCTGC
>NW_017259213.1:20691-21254 GCF_001594045.1 Atta colombica | reverse complement strand
AGAGAGAGAGAGAGAGAGAGAATATGAATTAATTCTATTGAATTATTATGTGATTCACATATATTAGAAACGATGAAATTTTTTAATTCAAAAGAATATTTAACAAAATTTTTTTTCTTTACTAGCAATATAAATAAAAAAAAAATTATACACAAAGTTGCAAAAGTATACACAAAGTTTTAATAAAAATAAATTTGATAAATATAAAAAAAATCATTGAAATATAAAGATTATGCGTTTCGCAGGTTTCCTCCATGTTCAGATCCATTCTTAGACCGCAAGGTTCACGAAACGTTGGCATTCCAAGAATGGATCTGGACACGGAGGAAATCCGCGAAACACATAATCTTTATATAGAAAGCACCCATGGAAGCCTCAAGAATATTATCAATTATTGAAATAATTGATTTTTAAATTAAAATTGATATGAAATAAATAATGAAGTAAAAAAAAATAAATTTTCGTATAAACAAAATATTATGAAAATTTTTTTAAATACAAAGATTTCCACAGACTTCTTTTTAAAAAAATTATAGTATAGGATATTCATATACTATATATAT